>NC_080575.1:45412436-45714436 GCF_029962835.1 Magnolia sinica
TGCGTGTTTGGCACAATCAAAATCGTTCTCACACTCAAAGAGGATATGTGTTTGATCTTCTTTTGTTGTTACGCATTCTATCATTATTGCAATGGTTCAGACTCTTATCAAGCCCTTTAAGGTGATGAATCATCGCATGCCATATGGCATGATTAATGTGCCCATTAAATGAGGGACGTGCCTAGCACGGCTAGAAAAGACCTGTTGGAGGAGCTTATCATATCTCTTAACCAGATATGATTTCATCCATGAGGTCATCTCTTACAATCCTTCCAAAATGAGAGATTTCCACAGAGACGTTTGGAGAACCAATGATGATCTAAAAGATTCCAAAGACCAAGGGAGAGAACCTATGTCTAAGCCAACATGGGCATAGTCTTAGGCCCAGTTCGTAAAGGGACGATTAAACCTATATCAGGTCTTGTTTTACATGATGATCGGAATTAAGAGAATGGGAGATCTAGTGTCCAAATGAAAGATCATTATCAGGAGTCAAATCCCTTCAATACTTCAGAACATCACCATTCAAGGTTATAAAATGAAGGAGGTGGTTTGATCCAGACCATTCAACACCTTTAAGTTGACAATGTGGGCCATCAAGAGATGTTGGGTAGTCATGTTTGATAGAGATCAACCCTTGAGGTCTCCAGACCTTAGCATGGTTGTCTTCATTAGAGGAGCTCTGGTGGCACCAAGTTAGATCTTTAGCGGGTCATGAACATCTCCATAAAGGATCAGCTAAGAAAAGAAGACCCGAAAAGCCAGTGAGTTCATAATCCTTTCTCTCCAAGACGAGCCCTAGTTTGCTAAGGAAGAGATTACGTATCTGGAAAGCCCACACGATGGATCTAAAAGCCCACTTCAGTTATGAATCTACCTTATTTTTGGGCTAATGTCTTAACATGAATGGGCAAAACTGATGGATAGTGACTTGCTTGAGTGTTGCATCCACCTATTCTCGAGCTCATGTTCCCGCATGAACTGGCCCAAATGTTGTACCGAGCATATATAAACAAGAGTCGGATTACCTAGTAGAGGTACATAGCACTGACGTGAGTATTCTGTATATATTACAAAATTCTATAGGCCCACCATGATGTGTGTGTTTTTTCCACTATGTCTATTCATTTTACCAGATCAGTTTATGACATTGATCTCAAAAAAAGGCAAATCCAAAGTTCAAGTAGACCACACTACAAGAAGTAGTGGACAACCATTGAAGCCTTCCTAGGGCCCATCGTGATGTTTATTTGCCACCCAACCTATTTATAAGGTCACAGATGCATGGATGAAGGGAAATCACAAATATTAGTTCGATCCAAAACTTCTATAACCCTAAGAAGTTTTTAATGGTAAGCATTGTCTCCCCACTATTTCATGTGGTGTGGTCCACTTAAGCTTTGGATCCGCCTCATTTCTAGGCTCATCCATAAGCAAAGTGAAGTTGGTCATAATGGGGCCTACAAAGTTTTACCAAACATACATGGTACCTAAGTAGGTGCAGTGTTCCACATTTGCAGTCAACGACTAACGGGGATTGCATCCTGCCCCCACCTGGACGGATTAGCCCATGTATTTGTTTATCGACATTGTTCATCCCTTCTCTTGGGTTATTTTAAGGTATAAGCCCATATCCAAGTAGATCCAACACTCAAGTAGATGACACCCCATATGACTCTTGCATTTAATGCTTTGTACAGAAAATGCAACCCAAGTGCCCAATGTGGTGTGGTCCACTACCTTATAATGATCCTAAAAAATGAATGGTCAGCGTGGATAAACAGATACATCGCAATGAGCCCTCTATAGATAAGCCTGGGCAGTAATCCATCCAGGCGGAGACAAGATGCAATCCGCATTCCAGTCAGACAATGAGTTTTCAGTTGCACGGGCTCGCAACAACTCTAAGAAAGGAAGCGGATCTCGAATCCATTCGGTGCGAGTAGTCAATTTCTTGCATGAGTGTCAAATCACATGTAAGCGACTAGCTCACCAGAAAGCATTAGCGTGATCCGGTCTGTTGAGCCAATGAGGCCCACCCACCATATAGATGAGACGTCTTAAGAATCTTTATGTCGTAGAAATTATTACAAATGATCGGATGATTGTGGGCCACTAAATTTGGATGACCGCTTTGTTTTTCTTTTATCCGTTCATTAGCAGGCATTAATAAATGAGATCACTACATGGAAATAAGATACTCAAGTAGCTTATATTAGTATCTACTTATTAAATAAATATGTTTGGAAAACAACATGCTTATAAACTTCTCTCTCTTTGGTCTCTCCTAATGTCTCTCTTTAGCAACTTATGAAATGTAAAAAAAAACTATATATATATATATGTATATATGTATATATAAGTAATGTAATCAAGTAAATTTAAGTAAAAATTTACTTATAACTAATCATATACCAAACTTATTTATTTGAAATAAGTTGCTTATATAGTGCTATAAGTAGAAAAATTAACTTATTCGGTGGTATCCAAATAGGCCTTACATGGAAAATTAAGCTAGGCATCTCTAACTGGGCTCATTCAATGAAGGGTCTAGATCTTGGTAGAGGTGGGACTCACCCAGGAAGCAATGTGCAATCACACTTAAAAACTATTTATTCACTTGTTGTGGCCCAGCTAAGTTTGGTAATGGACTAACTTTCAGTGTGTCCCTTCATCCTGGTGGGGCGCATTTGATGAATAGTTTTGATGATATATGCACAAGACTGTGGAGCGCACATTCCACCTAGGATCATCCACCACCCCACCCCACTATCCCAGAATTATGTGTTACCCTTACTGTGGGGCACACCTTGATGATGTGTTGTATATCCACGAAGTCCATCCCTTTTTCCAACCTATTTTAGGATATGGTCCCAAAAAGTAAGCATATCAAAATCTTAGGTAGGGGTTGAGCACATCACCATTAAAATCTTCAAAGGGCTATCGTGAAGTTTTTTGTAATTTTTATTTCCCATCCATCTAGCTGATAATGTCAAGAAGACCTAAATGAAGGGAAATTTGTGACACTCTGGCCCTTTAATACTCAAGAGTTAGATGCCCTCAGGTTTCACTGTTAACTTTTTCGATTTAGTCAGTGATCACACGTGCACATGTATGCTTGAACCTGAAAAGATTCAATATTTTAGACGAAATTGTATTTCCGAATATCCAAAATTCAATAAATTTTCTATATGAACCAATTGTGGGCCCTGGACCCTCATATCCACCTTCTATCGAGTCCCTATTGTTTGGTTAGATAAAGACCCTCGATCGAACTCACCAAATTGATTATTTAGCATAATATTAACCGGTAGAATCACACCAACCATCGAGACCATAATGTAGTGAGAACAACTGATTATAAGGTAAGTAGTACTTTATCGGTTCAACCAACTGAGTATAACAAAACATCTAGTGGAGATCGCGTTTTGTCGGTTCTACCGACAGAACTATCGGTTCAACCAATAGCCACCATCGGTTTGACTGACAGGAACCTGAGGTTTGTGCTCCCACAAACCACCAATCGAGAAACTAGCATTATAATACTTTTCTTTCATTTTCTTTCGTTCAAATGACCCTTTCAGCACCTGATGGGGAGAAAGAGTGAGAGAGAGAGAGAGGAAATTTTGAGAGCCAGGAGAGGATCTTACCACTCCGAAGCGTCGCTACTCAAGAATGGATTTCATCATAGGCCAAAAGGGTGAAGGAACCCGTAGTTACGGGCTACTAGCAAAGCCCAACAGCCACATGCATCCTCACTGAGTTGTCTCGACCACTCTTCACCGAGTTTGGGTTGGGTAAGTCATCTTACATGTCATTTTCAGTTGTGCATGCATATTACATGCCCCTATCTTGTGCTTGCATGTTACTATGTAAGTTCTTATCAAATCAAATCATTGCATATGTTAGGAATTGGTGTCCTGACTAGCTTCCTGAGCAGCCCAGTCGCATGCGAGAGCCACGGTTGTCAATCAAGTCGCCTTGGGTTTCGAGTAGAGATGGGTTGAGTTGGGAATTGACCTAATTGGGGCTAACAAGTGTTGAATCCCTCATTGAAAGTTAACTTTATTGATCATAGAAAATCCCAATCCTACACAAGGAAAGGGCTTCAGACTCAATAGACTCATTATACTTATAGATAAGTGAGTGAGTCCCTTTCTCGCACAATGTGAAGATGATCTTCAATATTGATGAAGAATCGTCAGCTCCCTTGAACCCAACCACTTCTGATGCTTCAATCAGTGCTTCGAGGTTGTGAGGCTTAGGGTTTGGTTGTTCTTCTCTATTTAAATTATATGATTTAAACACATAGAGAAGATTCCCATGAGCTATGCATTCAAGAGTTCCAACACAATGATTTGTCTATGATGAGTACTTTTGGAAACTCATCGAATGTTATAGTTCATAATTCAATCCAAGTAATAAAGATGTGAGTAAATACTTATGTCAAGGATTGAATGATAAACTCTAATGAGAAAGAGGGAATGAGGAAGATTATATTAACTCTTAAAGCAGCTCTCTCAAACTCTCTTAAATTCTAGCTCATTTTACAAGAAGTAAACCATGTGTATTTATAGAGTTGAAATCCCAACGATAAAAAAATAGGCAAAAATCTAACATTGTCGATGTCATCGAAGGGTATTCGTTGCCATCTAAATTTGAATTTCGATGTCATCGAACCATCTTCGATTGTATCGACTTCCTATACTAGATATTCAATTGTGTGTAGGACAGACTCTATCCGATCTCATTAAGCATCTTTCGATGTCATCGATGTGCACTTCGATGCCATCGAGGGATGTCTCAATGCCCTTAGGATTACTTTTTAAAAATTATACAAAGGTTGTTAAACAGTTTTGTCCTTTGTTTGATGTCATCGATTAGACCTTCAATTCATCGAGATTTAAATTTCGATGACATCGAAAGGTCTTCGATGCGCTCAAAGAAAATTGGATTTTCCTTGAAAGGTTGCTGGACAAACTGGAGTTAGTTTCGATGCAATCGAGCAGCCTTCGATGTCATTAATAACTTACTCTCGATTACATCGAGGAGCACTTATAGTATATTTGGTTTTTGGAAGAAGTAAGCCCAATGTCGATGTAATCGAAATGTGTTCGTTGTCATCGAAGCATAAGTTTCGATGTCATCGAACATCATTCAATGCAATTGACAATTCCCATCATGTTTTTATTTTATTGTTGGAAATATGGACATGTATTTGATGTAATCGAACAATGTTCGATGACATCAAAAATGTCCTCGATTGCAGCTCGATGCAATCAACAAGGCATATATTTTACCTATTTGTTTCATACTTCTTCAAATACTCAAAGTGCAAACCACTTAAACTTACCGGAAGATTTTTGAAATAGTTTTAGGGTAAGTTAGGTTCTTATGGGGGCATATACCTTTCAAGGTTTGTTTTGGGTTTAATGAGGCTTTAGTCTACCTGTTAAGTATGATCGTATGCCTTCATATTTGATGAGTCTTGGTCTTGATGTCTTCAACTTAGGGCTCACTTAATTGACAAACTCAACGCTCACGTATATTAACAAACAAGGGCATTTTCACACATACCGATTTAACTTTATACATTCTCTTAAGCATCTATAATCACTTGAATATTACATTTATTTTGTATGTTTCACATGAACATGAATTATAGCATGCCCTTATATGAGCAACATGTGCTAGATTATTAATATGCTTAGAATTGTGGAAATATGGCAATTGCAAACCAATTGTGAAACCTGTGGGCTATTTGTAATTGTTTATGTGATCAGTATAGCCATTTTATGAATTGTCACATTGCCACCTTCATGATTTGCTTATGTGATTTGGATTCCTAATGCTATGAATCAACGAAAGCAACAATGAACTAGTGAACTTTATCATGTGAAAGTTATGTAAACTGATTAAATCCTTGTGATATTAGCACCCAAAGTGGCTTGATGGATGGAAATATTTATTGTGTCCTTCAATAGACTTGGTTGTCCTATGAGGCTTGATGGATTAAAATATTTGTGGTGGCCTTGAATGGACTTGTTTACCCTATATGGCTTGATGGATTGAAATATTCGATATATGTTGAGATCTAAATATTACATATTTATCCCCAATTATATATTACTTTCTCGTACATATAAGTGTCAAATCTATAACAACCTGAATTTCGACTTAAAAGAGTAACCCATAAGTATGGCCAACCTCAAAATTAGATCCATCTTACACTCTAAGATGGGCCGTATTAAGCACTCACAAAATGAATGGACGGAGTAGAATTCCCATAACATCCCTGTAGGCCTTACAATCTGATGCATGTACACAGAGAATGTATACTCCCGCACCACACCTAAAACTTAAGTCGTTCAAAGAGAGGTTGACCCAATGAGATTCAAATCAAAGAGAAATTCTCTTACGCCTGCCAACAACGGACAACCGTCTATTATATGGAAGACGGATCATCGTCGTCATCCAGAAGGACGATCCAAGCCGTCAATCCTGTAGAGGGATCAAATCTGACCCAACCCCAAGTCGTTTCACACAAAGACAAGTCCCCACCTGGGCCCAGAACTAGTCACAACTAGACTGTGCGCAGAAGAGAAATTCAGAAGAAAATAGAAAACGTCCGAGAAAATCGACGATCCTGTAGCATCCACCATTGGACAGAGATCATCTCAGCCATCCAATCTACATCAGTTGAAGGTCCGAACAAACCCATAATGTCCGAAAAGAATGCGAGGGAAGTAGAATAAGGCATTCCACCTTTTCTCTTGCGTAAACCATGCTTTTGAAAACTCTGGTTGTGCACTCTCAAGAATCTTATTCGCAAGGAGATGTGATCAGGTCAAGAACCCGACTGGCTAGATACCATCAGAAGACAACATCTAACTGTTCAGGAAAACCTCCTTAAATCAAGAAAGATGAGAATCAATCCGTCAGTTGATCAATGGACGACTGCTCGATCACGTGCCGAGCAACGAAACTAGTGACAGGCATCTAGTATTGATCAGAGATGTCCATTGGATGGCCTCCTCCCAAAGAGATCACCTAAAAATTAGATGAAACTAAACACGATTACCACCCCATAGATTGGGGTCCACACGCAGGTCCACAGTGGGACCCCTTGCGTAAACAGAATGCACAAGGAGAGAAAAGTCGTCGAAATATGACTCTCCTTCCGTAGGGACCAAACAAATATAAATAGGAAAGAAGGATGAGAAAGAAACATCCAAGAAGAAAGAAGAAAGAAGGAGATAAATAGAAAGAAAGGAAGACAAGAAGTAGTTGTCAGGCGTTGTCTGTCAAAATAATGACGACGAAAGAGAAGAAAAGAAGGAACGAACAGGCATGCACTAGTCTACTGGACTACTTCTTGAGAATAATTTAGGTTCAACTGATCTCCTTTTCTTTTTTCTTTTTTCTTTTTGTCCTTCTTACCTCTTCTTATCCCTTCACAACAATAGAGGTGGAATATAAATCACACCTTCTATAACCATTAAACCTGCTTAGAATGTAGTGGTGAACTGGACACTAATCTTGATCATCCGATTCATGTGAGTCAGGATAAGAGAACATGTTCTGATCTTAAGATTACCCTAGGCCTTTGACCTTACTAATAGTCGATCGAACAACTAAAGGTGAGGGTTTTTCTCCTTTAAGCTTACTTGATTTAAGATGATATTATCTTGCCTTTTATGTGCTTTCATGATACTGTGAACTTTTCTAAAATTGTTTAATTTACCAACATCAATTATCTATCCTTTGGGAATTTTGATATGACTTTAATTATGCGCGATTTTTACGAATTTACGTGAGGCCATGGATACAAGCCTTGCCCTTGCCTTTACCAATTTCTTAAGTTAGCCCTTGCTACTCTTCTCTTTATTGAGTTAGCAATTGCCACTCTTTTTATTATTGAGTTGGCCATTGCCACTCTCCTCTTTATTGAGTTAGCCATCTCCTCTTTGTTGAGTTGGCCATTGCCACTCTCTTCTTTATGAGTTAGCCATTACTATTCTCCTCTTTACTTTACTAGCCTTGTACTATTTACCTTTAAGGCTTAGGCATGTGTCTTGATATTCCAGAACTCCTATGATTCAGTTTACATTCTCTCTGATATAAGTGATATGTTGAAGGTATCACAACTAGTAATTTAATTATTATACCATGGACGTAATGCGCTCTGGGTAGAGACCCTCTTGGTCATCGCGTGATTCCTTGGGTTTTTGGTTAATGGTGCATAAATTGATGCAAGTAATTCGCAATACGTGTCACATCATTTCTGGGATTGGATGTCGCAAATAGTCACTCCATAAACAAATCGTGTCATGTAATTCATCCAACTCATGTGTTGTGCTACCTCGAGGTGTTCATGTAAATGCACGGTAGCGTTGGACATGCCAGCGAATGTCCATAGTTATGGGATGTGGGTCGAGTCGGGTTTGCTATGAATTATATTCCAATATGTAATGATCACTACGTATGATGAGACGCACACACTTTGCTAGGATGCATTCATATATATATTGGTTATGCATACTAAAACATCTCATAGTAGTAGAGTACGTAACGTATCAGAACCTTTACATTACTTTTAAGAATCTCTTGAATTATTGTTAATCTTAAAGGATGACCATCACTATGAGTAGGGCATTGACCCTCTCCAACCGTATAGGTGATGCAAGTGACGTACAGGTTAAGGACCCAGAAGACCAGTTCCCGATAGAAGATTTTGCTGAATAGAATAGAAAAATAATTTATGACTTATTTTAATTATGCTTCCGCTATGCAACTCAGACATTGAAATAAGCCCCCCTTTGAGAGAGCATTTGACAAGTTTATTTAATTGTGGAATGATAATTTTATTTAATTTGATTCTTATGAATGATTACCTTTATGAAAGTAACTGGATGTGATTAGATGAGAGGAAAGAATCAAGGCAAGACCTTGAGACACCCAAATTCTTTCATTATTAACACCCGATTTCCTCGAGCATGAGTATGAACTCTAGCCGTGAAAATTCGAGATGTTACAATTAGTATCAGAGCATGAGAATAAGATTAACTAGGCCTAAGGGAATGGACCATCATTAGCTTTATCACACAATCAAAATTAGATACTTAAAGTTATTTCCCCTTGAGTAGTTAAGAAATCAAGGAATTAGAAACCAATATTCAGGGTCCCCATTAAACTTGATGTGGAATTTAAGAACTACGAACCTAGATACCCTCATGAATGAATTCCCAAAATTTTGAATAAACTTATTCTGAACTATAAGCCATCCTTAAATAGAGTAACAATCAAGAAGAACCAGTTTCCCTTATGGGAATAGAGAATTTTCTAAATTTTTCCAAATTTTTAACTAATTCAACAAATTTCTGACATATTGAGAAATCTCCACTAGTTGCAGAAAGAAGACACATCAGAAAACTTCAAACATTTTTTAATAGATCACCTAGGTCTCCATCAACCTCCCTCTAAAATTTCATCTCAATTGGGTTGGTAGAAAATTCCATAAAAGTCCGACAGTAGTAAAAATCAGTAAAAATTGTTGCTGGACAGTAAGCTTTTATACACCCCATAAAGGTGAAACAAACCCTAAATTGTAGAATCTTGCCTCGCAAATTTTCCTGGAATATCAAGAATAAGTTAGGGATTTAGGATCCAAATTTCAAATAGATTGGACATATGGATCAGAAATTAAAATTTTCAGAGTGCATAACTGCCTAAAGAACCTATATTCATCATACTAGGGATTTTCCCAAAGCAATAGGCACACTCTAACTAGACAACCATGTTCGCAGGAAGTATGGCTCCCAAGTGGAAGGCTACTCGAGCAAACTTCATACCCCCAGAACGCACAACTGAGAATGGCACACCTCAGGAAGCAATTGTAGGATAATCAACGACATCTTTATCAACACCCTGTAGAGGGATCAAATTCAACCAAACCCTGAATCATTTCAAACAAAGACAAGCCCCCGCCTGGGCACAGATCCAATCACAATTGGACTGTGCACAGAAGAGAAATTCTGAAGAAAATAGAAAACATCATAGAAAACTGATGATCCTATAGCATCTACCATTGGATAGTGATCATCTTAGTCGTCCAATCTACATCAGTTGAAGGTTGTTCACAACCCCAGGTGTAGGGTCGTGATGTAATAATAATCTCAGTGACACCGATGTCGAATCTACAGGGACTAAACTTATACATTTCTGAAAATAACTAGAATTAGAACTAGAAGAATATCTAAATCTAAATCTTAAATAATAGAGAGAGTAATTCTGAATAATGTAATTGAAACTTGTGAATTTAAAGGTGGGAACTAGGGTGCCAAGGATCCACTTGTAGCTATTAGGATGATACCTTACTTGATTCAAGAGATCCAACTGGAATCAGAGTCCTATCTTATCCAGTTGGAGAAAGAGATGGTTAAATATCTGAACTTCCCATTAATTTAACCTCAATGGAGGAGAATTGTAGAGATTTGAAAGGGATTTCGTCACCCAACCATGCCTAAGAGATGATGGTAAACAACAGGATTTACCAATCCCACAATCTTAAATAGGAAAAGAAGATATTCAAAGCTATATATCACAGCTCTATTGTAATTTGAGTCACAATAAACCATTGAAAATTGAAAATATTCCTTAAAATCAACTAAAAATCAATGAAGTTCAATATAAACATGAATCAAAGCAAAGTAAATATCCCAATCACACTACAAGCTTTACCTCTTAGCCCTAGCTAAGAGATTTAGCCAACCATAGATATGATTGAACTAAGAACTCTTAAATAAAACATAAAAACAACTAAGGAAGAAGAAGAAAGACTCTTGGCGGCAGCTCTCCACCCTTCTGCTCCACTCCTTAAACCCTAGAAGATCCCTAGGAATGTCCTAAGGACTCCTATTTATACTTGTGAAGCCCTATCTTACGCAACTCCTTGGAATTTTTGAAAACCGTCTTGAATTTACACACTCTGCATATGCCCTGTATTATGCTTCGGTCGAACCAAAGTTAGTTTCGGTTGGACCGAATTAAGACTGAAAATCTCACTTTGTCGTTGGACAATTCTACACAATTTCGGACGGACCAAAGTTGATGCTAAAAAATCATGTATAGAAAATCTGTCAAATTTAGGTTGGACTGACTCCAACCAAAGTCTCCAACCGAAGCTTCGATTAGACTGAAGTTGGCTCAGGTCAAACCGAATTATCATGTTTTCTTGCTGGACTGTTTTCTGTGATTTCGGTCGGACCGAAGTTGGCTCAGGTCGGACCAAAATGTCTTGTTTTCTGCTGCGGATTCTGCATTCTTTCAAGTCCTTTCTTCATCCTTTATACTTGGTTTTCTTGGATCTTTAGCTGTGAATTTTTCATTCGTGGCCTCTTAAGATCTATGTTTTACCTTGGTGATTCTTGAGCATTAAATCCATGCTTTTAGCATTCTTTTCAATCCAAACTCTCAGATTCACATTGCAACATAAACAAGTATAAAATATACCATTAAGCATTATGTTGTTCCTAAAACCAAGATATAATTAGGAGAAAATATGCAATATTTGACATTCAACACACTCCCCAACCAGCATTTTGCTAGTCCCGAGCAAAACATGCGTGAAATAATCTTTCATTCTCAAAGTTCAAAACTACTATCAGAAAACAATCTTTTGTGCAGATGAGTATGAATGAGTATAGTCCAAAGAAGCAAGAGTAAAAATTTGAAAATTTAGAGTTGAACCAAGTGAGCAATCAATCAAATAGGTGCGTTATTATTCATTCAAGAGTATAACTTCATATATATTATCATTACATAATATTAGTCATGCTCATCAACTCAAGATTAATTGAATAATCAAGTATTGATTCCGAACTTATCCCCTTTTCCTTCTTTTTCTAGTTTTTTATTTTATATCGATAGTCTCTTTTTATTTATTCATTCTTTTCAAACTTTCTATTCTTTTTCATTCTTTTACAGTCTTTTCATCATACATGACCTTTTTGTCTATCTCACTGTTTTTTAACTAGTTTTTTTCATCTTTTAAGGTGGATAAAATCCTCCAGACTTAATTCTCAACATCTATCAGTGATTCACATGCTAACAATCAGTAATTCTAGCACAGCTCTCAGAAAGCAAATTGAATGTGTCTTGTGATTTAGATCAACATGGTATTCAAACTTCCTCTTAATAAATTAAGTGCAAGAACTTTAAGTGATAGACTACTCAGTTGATCAAACTCCAACAATTCAGAATTTAATCTTCATCTTATCATACTCAAAACATTCTTAAAGAATGCACAAACTATCACTTTTTAAACAGGTTTTTACTTTGAAAATTTGAAATTTTCACTGATTACACTGATTAGTTTACTAATCCACACCCTTAACCTAAAATCTACATTGTTCTCAATGTAAAAGAGATTAGTATGCAATGCACATGAGGCAAAGAAAAGAAAGGAGAAGTGATGGAATGGTAGTACCTGAAGAAGGAGAATTGAAGCTATTCCAAGGTTCTTAACGTGAAGTTGGGCTAGCGAGAAGACTAAACCAACTGAAAGCAAACTATCCTAGTCCTAAATCTTATGAAAGCAATAAACCTAATCTAAAACCCAGAAAGCAGGGAATGGTTACTTTACTAGCCTTGTACTGTTTACCATTAAGGCTTGGGCATGTGTCTTGATATTCCAGAACTCTCATGATTCAATTTACATTCTCTTTGATACAAGTGATATATTGAAGGTATCATAACTAGTGATTCAATTATTATATCATGGACATAATGCGCTCTGGGTAAAGACCTTCTTGGTCATCGCGTAATTTCATGGGTTTTTGGGTAGTAGTGCACAAATCAATGTAAATAATTCGCAATGCGTGTTACATCACTTCTGAGATTGGATGTCGCAAATACTCGCTTCATGAATAAATCGTGTCACATAATTCATCCGACTCATGTGTTGTGCCGCCTTGAGGTGTTCACGTAAACGCACGGTAGCATTGGACATACCGATGAATATCCGTAGTTATGAGATGCAGGTCGAGTCGGGTTTGCTATGAATTATATTCCAAAATGTGATGATTACTACGTATGATGAGCCGCATATACTTTGTTAGGCATGCATTCATATATATATATATATATATATATTGGTTACGCATACTAATACATCTCGTAGTAGTAGAGTACGTGACGTATCAGAACCTTAACATTGCTTTTAAGAATCTCTTGAATTATTGTCAATCTTAAAGGATGACCATCACTATGAGTAGGGCATTGACCCTCTCCAACCGTATAGATGATGCAGGTGACGTACAGGTTAAGGACCCAGAAGACCAATTCCTGATAGAAGATTTTATTGAATAGAATAGAAAAACAGTTTATGACTTATTGTATTTATGCTTCCTCTATGTAACTCATACATTGAAATAAGCCCCCCTTTAAAAGAGCATTTGACAAGTTTATTTAATTGTAGTATGATAATTTCAGTTAATTTTATTCTTATGGATGATTAACTTTATGAATGTAACTGGATGTGATCTAGATGAGAAGAAAGAATCAAGATAAGACCTTGAGATAACGCCTGATTTCCTCAGGCATGAGTATGAACTCTAGCCGTGAAAATTTGAGATGTCACAGTTGGTATCAGAGCATGAGAATGAGATTAAATGGGCCTGAGGGAATGGACCATCATTAGCTTTATCACACAATCAAAATTAGATACTTATAAAGTTAATTCCCCCTAAGTAGTTAAGAAAACAAGAAATTAGAAACCCATTATCAGGGTCCCCATCAAACTTGACGTGGAATTTAAGAACAACGAACCTAGATACCCTAAGGAACGAATTCCCAGAAATTTGAATAAACTTATTTTGAACTATAAGCCATCCTTAAATAGAGTAACAATCAAGAAGAACAAGTTTCCCTTATGGGAATAGAGAATTTTCTAAATTTTTCCAAAATTTTAACTAATTCAACAAAATTTTGACATATAGGGAAATCTTCACTAGTTGCAAAAAGAAGACATATCAGAAAACTTCTAAAAAATTTCAATAGATCACCTAGTCTCCATCAACCTCTCTTTAAAATTTCATCTCGATTGGGTAGGTAGAAAATTCCATAAAAATCCAACAATAATAAAAATCAGTAGAAATTACTACTAGACAACAAGCTTTTATACACCCCATAAAGGTAAAACAAATCACAAATTGTGGAATCTTGCCTCGCAAATTTTCTTGGAGTGACAAGAATAAGTCAGGGACTTAGGATCCAAATTTTAAATATATTGGACGTATGGAAAATTTTGGGAGTGCATAACTGCCTAAAGAACCTATACTCATCATACTAGGGATTTTTCTAAGGCAATATGCACACTCTAACTAGACAACCCTATCTGCAGGAAGTATGGCTCCCAAGAGGAAGGTTACTCGAGCAAACTCCGTACCCCCAAAACACACAACTGAGAATGGCACACCTTAAGAATCAATTGTGGGAGAATCAACGCCATCTCTATCAATAACCCACCCAGAGGCCGCACTCCAAGGGTCATCCCCAGGATAGGCACCCCCTGATACCCAAGGATGGACACCATTCTATTCCATCCTGGGACGGATGGAGACATTCATGCAGAGGACCTAATAGACCGTGGATGATCTAGAACAACAGGTTCACAATACCCTTCCAAGAAACGCAGTACCACTAACACCACCTACTCGTGTTACCCCACTGGCTCCACCTCATGTAAAACACCACGATGAAGCTTTCTTGTTATAGAATTTCTTAAAGTTACGACCCCCGAATTCCAAAAGTTGAAGCAGCTAGAATTTGACCCGAACTTTCTCGAGCTGGCCGAATTTCAAGCTCATGCTAGTTGAACCAAAACTCGGGCTAGCCAAATTTATAACAAAAGTTGTTATTCACTTCAAGTTTGAGGTTAGGCTGACCGAAAGTTAGGTTAGCCGAATTCTAGGAAAAACAAGTATAAAAGCCCATAATTAAACAATTTTGAAAGCACCCAATCCTAAGGTCTTTCTAGGGTTTTATACCACCTGAGATATATCAAATATCTTATTCAAATTGGCTTGATCTTTGTCTTAGACTTCATCTTAAATTTGAGCTCAATCTTTTCTCGAACATTAGCTGATCTTGAGCTTGATCTTTTCTTGAGCATGGACTGATCTTGAGCTTGACCTTCTCTTGAACATAAACTGATCTTGAGCTTGATCTTCTCGTGAACATAGACCAATCTTTGAACATCTACTTTGAAGTGGTTTTGTCTTTACAAAATTTGACAACTTATGAGTGCTCAACATCCTAGCACTTACAATTTTAAACTAGGGTTTTGTGTGTTCATGCCAAGTGGATCTGTAATCACACATTGAGATTTCTAAGTGAAGGAGGACTAGTTAAAGGATTGTTTATCCATCACCGTGTTAGAAAACACTTGAAGTCTTATGAATTAACTAGAACCATGGCTAAGAATGAGTAAAATTTCGATAAGAATGTTTGTAACATCTGAGCCAAACGACACATGATCCTAGGGTGTCTACCAGTGAGCCGCCCCAGGACCGTGTAGGGAGACTACATGTGGAAGCGTGCGAAGCCCCATAAACTAAGCATAAACATCGTTGATCGGCCACTTTCACAAATTATGAAGGGATGGCATCGCAAACATAGTTAAACCTAAGAAGGATGTAGACCCGAAGCGGACCTCGTGGGGGGCTCTCCCAAAATTACCCCAACAAACCAAAATAGACCTAGACCACTCAGCGTAGTTTCGTTAGGTCCAAAATTATAGATGATCGTCTGCCTCACTGGGCTTAAGACCCATCGCAGGTGGCAAATCAAGAAAGTGCTTAGGATCAATCCACTTGGGCCAACAGTTTAAGCGCTTGAAACATCAAATCCCTTAGGCAAATATCTGAAACTTAAGTGAAATAGGCCCTCCGCTCTTTCACAAAGTTGTGACTTTTCGACCGTCGGATTGCGACCAAACTCGAGGCATGAGTTAAGGATATTTTCCCATTCGCATCCGTATAATCGCATCCCCGTTCAATCACCAATGACGTTTATCGCAAGTGGGGTCCCCACAGTTGATCAAAGCATCTAATCTCAGCCCAATTGTGATTGATCATAGATCTTATGGTGGGGCACCTGCCCCTTGGTGTAGATGAGCCAGCGGGCCCCCAAGGGACCCTGTAGGCCAAAAATAGCCCACCGAAGGCAAGTTTAATAGAAAAGAGACCCCTATGGCTATTTGTACATAAATCTGGGACTATAAGAAGCCTAAAAACTCACTCCCATATGCAATTTTATTGCAAACAGGGAGAGGGAGTGGGGAGAGGAGGAGAAAGAAATATTTGGGGGAGTTGATTTGGGAGATTTCTCCTACTACCGCTGGCTACAACATAGTACACGACCGCGTCACGTCATAGGAAACAACCCAACGACAAAAAAGTGGTAACTATTAGACCCTCCTCGTGATTTGAGCCTTAGAGGCTGATTTCATGCGCCCTTGCAAGCTAATCTCATTGGTGCAGGGCATCGACACGCTGATCTACGGACCCTAACCTTCGGAGCGGCACCAAAAACAGACAAACCATTTTTAGGTGCAGACCATTGATTGCTTACCTCCAAGTGCAGAGGTTCGTAAGTAATATCTTGTGAATACAGGGTCGATCCCATAGGGAGATGAATTGCGAGAAGGAGAAAATCAAATACAAAACAAACTAAGTAATAAAAACTAAACTGATGATTTGATTTTAGGATTTTTGAATGGATGTAATTCAACTAAATTAAAATAACACTCAAGTTTCAAAATTCCACACATAGGTTAATGTTCCAAAATTATGATGACTTGGATAACACAACTAGAATCTGAGCACTATGGTCAGCCTAATCAGAAAATAAAACAGTTTAAATATTTTAATAAATGATATAAAAGATTAGAAAATCATGAATTTAGACCATTGACATATATTCTCAAGCGTCAATGATTTTAAGTAATCAATATCCATGAGATAATGAAAATCAAAGAAATGTAGCAGGTTGAGAACCTCTCCTATCTAGGAAATTTGATTGATCTAGGATAAGTCTATCCATTAATGTGGATCTCATATGATGGAAACATATGGATCTCACAAGAAGATCAAAAAACAAAACCTAAACAATAGATAACATGCATATACTATTCTTCTCATCATTAAAACAATCAGTTATCATAATTTAAAGAATTATTAAACTCATGTGCTTTCCTTCTAGCTTAGGCTAGAAGGAACTTAGAAAAACATAATTAAATTGCAGAAATAAAAAGCAACAAGAAAGAAAAAAAATGCAAATAAAAAAGATCTAAAATAAAAAACAACTTATAAAACTTTAATAAAATTAAAAACTCTTTAAAAACCCTAAATTTTGCTTTGGGATACCTTGAATGATGCTTAGGAATGCCTTAGAAAGTCCTATTTATAAGTAGAGAACTCCAATTTTCGTACAAAGTTGGAAAACTTTAGAATTTGTCTCAAATTTACGTAGTTTTTCAAAATAGACTCTCGCTGCACAGTTTTGTTAAAATAGTCTTCACGCTGCGCAGTTTTCCAAAATAGACTTTAGAGCTTCAGAATACACTTTTCAGGATGATTTCAGGATTCTTCACTTCAAATCTTCGATTCTTTTCATTCCTCACTTGGTTTTCTTAGATCTTTGGCATATTAATTCTTTAACCTTAGTCTTCTAAGATCCATCCCTTGCCTTGGTGATTCTTGAGCATCAAATCCATGCTTTTTAACACCCTCTTTCAATCCAAGCTCTTAAATTCATATTGTGACACATACATGAGTAAAATAGAACATTAAGCTGATTCATGTTCATAAAACCAAGATATAAATGGATAAAATTATGCATTATTTAAGTCTCAACAATCATTACCCTTAGGTTGTCAATTATCGAACTCATGCCACAATTAGTAGTTTGTGTAGTGAGTAGATGTCCGCATGCTAACTAGTGTATATTCATTCAATTAATTGCTTTCCATAAATTTCAAATTTTATGTAATGTAACTTGGACATCTGATTGCATGTTAGAATACGGAGAAATTACTGAAATTTTCTATTCATGCTCCATATTATTCTCTTACATATGCGCCTAATTTTGCCTTCTCACATGTGAATTGCGATGATTTGGGTAGTACGCTCGCATGTTCGATAAATTGCCTAAATCGAGTAAAACCCTGCTAATCTATTGTTTTGTATTCTTTACTCTTCTTGCGACGAGTAATGCATGCAGTGTACCAATTGATTGTGGCTAATTGGTTAATCAGGTTAGCCGGCAAACCATAAAACTTGGAAGGGCAACCCTATTTGGGGCGATTGGCTCGGGTCAGTCCAAATGACCCAGGTCAAACGCAGACAACCAAAAGTAGTTGAACTACACGGGATGCTCGCACCCAGTGACGGTTGTGTCGATGTTCGCCTGAGTTAACTGAACTAGTCTACTAGCTGACCAATAATGTGTGTTTATCATATATGATCACATCCGCTTGAATCTAAAGCACCCTGCACCCTAGAGAGGCCCACTCATAGTCGTTAGCGTTACAATCCCCAAGCCTCGGGAGCCAGGCATGGTGGTATGGGACATTGTGTTCGTGTTGTCAGCATATGCTAGGGTGATGAGCCTCCCCCATAGTGATCGTGAGTAATTTGGTTCATAATTTTGCCTATCGTATGAATTCAGCTAGGAGTGACGAACCTAAACGGATCAAGGATCGTAGGAACAATGCCGTTACAGTCGCCCTAGGCCTAATGATTGGATTAGAACCATTGATTAAACAAAGGTGTTTCAGCTCCCCCAATCTTTGCTGGATGAATGGACTTAATTAAAATACTCGGCTAACATAATCACTCATCGCATTTACATTAATATAGGTTATAGCGACTTGGACATTGTGATCTCGTGATGAGGGAGTGTTGGCATTTGCGAATATGAGTCAGAGTCACCATGAGGGAGTGTTGGATTGTGAGGACATGCATCATCTCATAATAACATGCACATACATTAACAAAAGTATATAGGAACTAGCTGTTTAAGTTGCTTTATCATTAAATGTGCTTGTGGAATTGATAACATGTGTAACTTGATGTTAATGGAACCACTGAGTTAATCACTCACTCCCATTTTAGGATAGTGTTTTAAAACATAAACTAGACCCTATCATAGATGCAGGTACCCTGGAGTCCGACGTGCTGGAGGAGGCATTCGTGGACTTGGATGAGGAGCTTTCGTATTTCTAGCTACTAAGCGGGCCACTATAGGTCGCTTTAGGGGTAGCGATGAGATTTTGAGTTGAGACATTTTGTATTCTGGAACCATATGTATTTTTTCTGGGACATGGTCCCGTACAGTAGGCATATACATCTTCTTGATTAGCCGTACTTTGAGTTAGAATTTGCATCCATTTCAGTGCATGTCGCATGATCCATCTTAAATTCCTTAAAGCTCGCATGCCAAGTAAAATGAACCATAGAATCCGCTTCCACAATGCATAAGTGATACTCGGAATATCGGGAGTCGAGTATTCACTCAACACCCAAGATTCAGGGCGTTACAATGTTATGCATAACACACTGCCAGCTAGGACAATACGTGATGAGAATGAGGTGCACGATATTCTACTGCTCAAAACTTTACGTGACTAACTACAACTTGAGAGAACAACTGCACCATCTTGTATGATTTTTCCAGTAAATGTAAATAATATTGAGTTTAAACTAGGCATTATCTAATTACTCTCTAAATTCCATGGATTTGATTATGAAAGTCCATATTTGCACTTAAAAGAATTTGATGAGATTATTACGACATTTCATTTTAACAATATCTTACAGGACGTAATTAGATTAAAATTGTTTCCATTGTCTTTAAAGGAGAGGGCCAAATCATGGCTCCACTCCTTATAGCCGAGATCGATGACCTGGGAATTCTTGTAAAAGTTTTTCCCAATTCACAGAACCAACAATTTAAGGAGAAATATCATGAACATTTCCCAAAGGGAGACGAGACATTTTTTCAGTGTTGGGAATTATTTAAAGATCTTCTACTCACTCGTCCCCATCATGGTTACAAAATGTGGCGTGCAATTATCTTTTTCTATGATGATTAAATTCAAACATGCGCCAATTTGTAAAGATGATGTGCAACGACAAATTCATAAGGATCCCGATAAGGCTTGGGATTACTTTGATGTGTTGGCTAAAAACGCCCAATTTTGGAATACCTTTAACAAACCAAGTAGTACCAAACCCACACCTAAGGAGAAAGGGGGAATATATGTTTTGAAAGAGGAAGACCATGTGAAGGCAAGGATTATGGTTCTCACACGGAAGGTTAAAGCCACAGAATTAAGGAAAGTAGATGCGGTCCAAACCGGTGAGGCTATTGAAAGAACTTGTGGTATTTGTGAGAGAAACATACATCTATAGATTGTCTTACGATCCCTGCATTTCAAGAGATGTCGTAAGCCTAAGTGAATGCCATGAATGCTTACAAACTCCCGTTTAGTGCCCAAAATTTTAACATGTATACTTAGAATTGACGGAATCATCCTAATTTCAATTAGATGAATGGACTAACTGTGAATGCTAATAATAATCCCCAATAACCATCAAATGGTACACCACATGTGCCCCTGCCGAAGAAGACTCTTGATGATTGAATTAAAACTCAAAAGAAAAATATAAAAACTGAAGAAGAACTAAAGGATTGGAGAAGAAGGATTCCATGGAAGCTCCATAACTCCTTACTTCATCTCTTCTACCTTAATTCATCTCTAGGAAGGTTAGAATCATTCATTTAAATAAGAAAAATTCACACTGACTTGGAACCGATTTCAATTTTATGCATTTATGTTACGCTTAGGTCGCATCGATAGTCACCTTCGGTTACAACTGTACATAATTTCGGTTGCACCTAATTTTCTCTCGGTTGCAGTGAAATTTCTCCAAAATAGATATGAAGTCCCTGTCTCCGTCAGGTCGTACTGAACTCCCCTTCAATGGTACCAAACATGGCTTCGGTAGCACCTAAGTGTCAAGCCAAATTTTCTATGAAAGTCACTTTTTATCGCTGGATTATTTTGTGCACATTCCGTCGAACTGAACCAACCTCAGGTGGGACTGAACAGTTTATTATTTCTGTTAATGAAATTTGTGATTCTTCCAGCATTTTCTCTCTTTTGCACTTGATTTTCTTGGATTTTTTACCCTTGAAGTTTTTATTAATCACCTCTAAATCTCCATGTCTTAGTCATTCTTTAAACATTAAATCTTTTCTTTTCATCTTAGGTCTCGAATCACCTCGCACAGGAAAACATACGTAAATAAATCAATTAAACACATTCATGCTAATAAAACCAATACATAATAAGGGAGAAATATATAATATTTTATACTCAACATACCCCCCAATCAACATTTTTCTAGTCCCGAGCAAAGCATGTGAAAAAAATATATTCAAAATCCAAATTTTAAACATTTCTCATAAAAACAACATTCCATGTAATCCTATATGTATGCAGGTAAAATTCAACGATACGAGAATATAATATTATTAGTCTAGAACTTAATATCACTAGTAAACTATTAAACTAAATTCTTCATCATCAATCAGTTAATAGAATCTAATTAAACACCAAGCTACTAGTATGCTTAGTGAATTCCAACTTATAATACATAAGAGTTAGTCTTCTCTCCATAATGTTAATTATGATAATTACTTTAAAATGGCCAAATCAACACAAGATATTAATTCTGAACCCATCTTCTTCTTCTTCTTTTTTCACTTTTTTTTAGAGCGTTTTAATTTTTCCATCGACGACTTTCATACTATTATCTTTTCTTTCTTTTATTTATTTTCTCATTTAGGCACATACGATAGGTAACTATTTTTTATTCCAATTGTTTTTTAGCTGGTTATTTTTTCTTCTTTTCATATCAAGGTAGATAAGAATTTCCATACTTAGTTATTAACACTTTTAAGTAATTTTAAGTTAAAATGAGGAGTTTAAGGGCCTGTTTGTTAACGCTGAATTTTTGCACTTAACACAGAATTTGGAAAATATTCCATGTTTAGTGGTGTTTGTTAATGCGGAAGAAGGAAAGAGCTCCACCATTTTATGCTGAAATTTTTTCATGATAGGAGTCTAGCTTAATGAGGAATCAAGAATGCGCTCCATGATTATTATTTTTAAATCCAAAGTTGTCCTTTGCGATAAAGATTTTCTCCCTTGTGTTATACACATCCCAACTTTTAACATGGGGCACTTCTCTAAGCTCACCATGATTTATGTATTAAATCCACTCTATCTATCAGCTTTTTTATATCTTTCTAAAGCATGATCTGAAAAAGATGCACATCCAAAGCTCAAGTCAACCACACAATATAAAGTAGTGGGGTAGGAAAGACTACCGTTAAAACCTTTCTGATGTCCACCGTGAAGCTTATTTGGCATCAAATCTCTTTATAAGGTCACACAAAAAACACAAAAATCAGCTTAATCAAATCCTTATGTGGCCCCAAGAAGTTTTCAATGATAGGCACCCAATTCTCACAGTTTCTTATAGTGTAGCCCATTTAAGCCTTATATTTGTCTTGTTTTTTTGTCTTAATTTCTAAAATAATATGAAAAATGAATGCACGGTATAGATAAAACATATATATCATGATAGGCCCCACATAACCCTTAATTGTTCATATTTAGGTGGATCATGGTGGGGTAGTACGCAATCCCCTCCTAGATTTGGGATGCGAATTATGTGCAAACAGGAAGTTCCTGTGCACTGGAGTCTCAGGTGGAACCCACTGTTATGTTTGTGATCAATCTAATTTGTCCATATGTGTTTTAAGATCATTTTATGACTTGAGACAAATATGAGGAAGATAAAAGACTTAAGTGGGCCGCACTAAGGGCCTGTTTGATTTCTTGGTTCAAATGTAATTACCTTGTAAATGAGTAATCATTATTTACCAAGGAAATTAGCTGCATCTTTCCCAATGCTGGCTTGACCAATTACTTTTTAAACACTTAAATTGAGGAATTTGTAAAATAAATATGGGGCCCACCATAATGTGTGTGGATTATCCACACCACCCCATTCATTATGCCAAATAAATTTAAGTCATGAGCCCAAAAATCAGGCAAATCCAAAGATCAAGTGGACCACACCACACGAAATTGTGAGAATCAAATGCCTACTAATAAAAACTTATTGAGGCCCTTAGAAGTTTTAAATCAGACTTATATTTTTCCCTTATCCATGTCTATGTGACCCTATGAACGGGTTAGATAGTGAATAAACCTCAATGTGGGTTTAGTAAAAGAATAAACTTTCAACGGTAGACAAATTAAGTCCATTGTTTCCTTTCATGTGGGCCAATTGAGCATTAGATCTTCCTAATTTTTTCGGATCATGCCCTAAAATATTCTAATAAAACAGATGGACGACATGGATATATTATATACATTATGGTGGGGCCCACGTATTTAAGTCAACATTTTGGACCGATTTTCTAGGTAGAATTACAAACTCATTTTCAAATAAGTGAAAACGTAATAATTACTTCTTTACCAGGTATTTACCAGGATCATGGAAAATCAAACGGGCCCTAAAGGAAAAGGTGGGTAGGAAAATTCCTATCATTGAAACCTCCCCGGGTCGACGGTGATGTTAACATGCCATAAATACGGTTCATAATGCCATTCCTAGTGAGATGAACTCAAACCACAAATATTAGCATGATCGGAAACTTCTGTAGCCCCGTGAATATTTTAATCATGGGCGTCCAATCCTCACATTTTCGGCCCATCTGAGCATTGGATATGGCTCATTTTTAGCATTATATCTTAAAATGATCTCACAAAATGGATGGATGGGGTGGATTTCACACAAACATCATGGCGGGCCCATATAGATTTCCAGCGGTGGCCTTCTTGGGAAATGCTTTTTCATGAAATCCAGCTCACACCTGGGGGCTACTGTGATATATGTGAATACATCCATACCGTCTATACATATTGAAAGCTTATTTCATGGCATGATCCAAAAAATAAATTAGCTTCAAATCTTAGATGAAACTTTGTAAAGGAATTAGTGGCGATTGACCATTAAAATTTTTTTTTTGGGCCATAAAAGCTTTGGATCATGTTGATATTTGTGTCATCTCTTTATCTAGCTATCTGTGACTTTTTCAATAGGTTGGATGACAAATAAACATTTAAGTGAAATTCATGAAGTTTTTAAAGGTACGGATTCAATCACAGTTGTTTCATATAGGTAAATGTATCCAATTAATATATTTCAAACATTTTAGACATTAAGTTAACAAACAAGTTATTCTAGATTCATTAGTAATTTTTAGAATTCAAATTCATATTTCAGATTCAGATGATTTCAGAATTAACAAATGGGCCAAAGTCAACTTTTAAAGAATATGAATCCAGGCGAGGTCGGTTGTTTGGATTTGAAATGCCATTTGGGCCTGGCGTGGATGGTGCTCATCCAAATCTTTTTCGGCAAGCCCGGTCCGTTCCGGTCCGTTGACAGTCTTCCGTCTTCTTAACCTACGCCAGCATCCTCTGCGCACGTTATCGTGCACCACCGCCTCTCGTCTCTCCACTTCCATCTCTTCTTCCTTTTTGCAACGGAAGCGAATATGAAAATTCAGGTAAGCGACCTCTCAACTTGCTTCCTTCAGCATCAATCAATCTGGAAATTCAATCGTTATTCGGTTTGGGGTTATAGAGAGTTTCAAGCGGAGGCATGCGTCCCGGAAATGGCAGTTGCTGTCTTTCGGGAGGGACCGGAATCCTGTACAACACCGTTTTTTATGCCCAAGCTCTGTGGGCCCAACATGTTGTCTTTATAACATCCTCTCCGTCGATGAACGCGGATCAGGTGGTGTTGCCACCACCTCCAGCGGTGGTGTGTCGATGTGTTGGGCGCTGCGGGTCCCAACGTGATGTACGTGTTTTATCACCACGCCGTCCATCCGTTTTGCCCCCTCATTTTAGGGCATGAACCCGAAAATGAAGCAGATCCGAAACTCAAGTGGACCACACTACAGGAAACAGTGGTGATTGAAAGCCAGCCATTAAAAACTTCCTGGGGGGCCACAAAAGTTTTGGATCAGCCTGATAGTAATGTTTTCCCTTTATCCAGGTCTGACTGACCTTACCAAGAGGTTGGATGAGAAATAAACATTACAGTGGGCCCTAGAAAGGTTTCAATTATGGGTGTCAGCTTAGGATCTGCTTCATTTTTGTGTTCATGCCCTAAAATGAGGTGGAAAAATGGATGGATGGCCTGGATATAAAACACGTACAGCACGCTTGGTCCCACAACACCCAACACATCTACACGCCACTGTTGGAGGTGGTGGCAACACCACCTGATCCGCGTCCATGGATGGAGAGGGTGTTATGTTAAAGTGTGGTGAAGATATCAATGGTTGTTATGTTATACCAGTGATGAGGGGTGATGGTTTATTTATTTGAAAGGGAGGTTATGCAAGTAGATCTTTAGGTTCACATGCATACAGCGTACCCAACTTAATCACATGTGTGGGTCCCACATGGTCACATATGAGCCCAACATGGAGTCCACATGAAGGAGCCCTACATGGTCACAAGTAACGGTGTTTTAGCATTTTACTTTATTAGGATTTCACTTGCTCTAGGTTATAAATAAGTAACTTATGGGGTGTGTGATTTTTTTTTTTTAGAGCTTGAATATTAAGAAAATATGAGAAGTTTGTCTTATTTATTTATTTATTTTATGCGTTCAATGGTGGCATGTGTTGCCTCTTGAATCTTTGTATGTGTGGCTAATTTAATCTGGTATGGATTATGGGGATCTTAGTTTTGCAATTAGTTTTTAATTCGTTTTGATTTTGGTTGAATTAGGAGGTTTGTTGGATTAAATCCCAGCATACTGCAACAAGATACGTCGTGATTTTGGCTATTGGATTTGGGTGTTTTAAATGACCCACACATTGATTTGATAGGGCTCCTTCGATGGGGGATTCTTGAAAAATTTCTTGAATGGAATATTTCTACCCTTCAATTATGCGAAAGTTATGGTGACCGTTCATGTTCAAAGCAAAAGAGCCAAACTATTAGAGGGTTGAAATAATCCAATTGGGAGCTTTTATTTGTTGACATTCCACCGTAGAAGATGAGACTCATGATAAAAATGATGTGGATGATTGGAATATGAACCGGATTCAAAGGCAAAAGTCCCAACTCCCGACCTATTGTATTGCAATGCATTGGGATGTATCCAAGCAAAACCTCTTTGGAGGGTTTTTTTTTTTTTTGGGCAGGGGATTTTTGTTCCAATAATTTCTTGTTCAGATTAAGGAATGGTTTGAATTTTTGGTTCTAGGACTTCTGGGCATTAGATCTTCTGTTGTGTGATAGATATGAGGATCTACACATGATTGATACAAAAAAAGGGGTACCTATTGACCATTTCTTTCAGCTCCTTGGGTTGGGATGACTTTTGGAGTCCCCCTTAGATGAGACCTCAGGTATGATGAATTTAGGAATCTGATGGATCCGCTCAATCTTTTGTCGAAGGTACTTCTGTTGAGGACTGGGGTTGACAAGAGAAGTTGGATGCTAGAGCCGAATGGAATCTTTTCAATTAGGTCCCTCTATATTGTACTATCCATGGGATTGAAAAATGGTTACGTTTCAGCTGCATTGGCTGATATCTAAAGGAACAGTAACCCGGTTACATGATACAGGGGTGAATCGGTCTGTTATGAAAAAGGGCCATATCAGCCTGTATCAGCCAACACAGGCCGATTCAAGGTGTATCGGTATTGTTACAGGGCTGATATGGCCGTTACAAGCCTATACAGCCATAAAAGGCCCATTTTGAAAACTTTTAATTTCAAAATTTCTCTTGTTTTCCACTTATTTCTTCATCTTAACCATGAAGGAAGCTTGGAAACTAATCTTAAGTTAGATCTAGGCCTATTTTGAGGATCAAAACACACAATTTGAATAGGATTCGATGAATCCAAGTGGAGTGGACTTTTTTGAGAAATATTGTAAGAGGGGGTGAAACATCCCTTCTTCTTCTTCTTCTTCTTCTTTTTTTTTTGGGTACTTATATGTAACGAGCCCTAATCCACCAAATCATGCTTGATTATGGCCTATTTGGTTGACTTGCATCAGGTCATGTTGACACTCAACAACAAGGAATGGCACCTTACACTATCAAATATGTCCAAAACCCAAAAAGAATGCACATTTGGGATCGTATTTACCAATAATTTTTATGATTCAACCCCTCTGCCCTCCCTACATAATAGTACTGGCCGGCTTGCTGGCGAATATGATGCAGACCTGTAAGAATTCTTGGTAAAGAGGATCCTAAATGAGTAATTCTTTTTTAGGTTTTAGAAAGGTTCTCTGCTTTCTCAAAATTAGGGGATTGGAAGTCAAGGCCTTCATATGGCTAACTCTCTTAGATAGGATCTTAATGGTGGACCATTTGAAGTCTTTTTGTGTAATGCTAGTTGGCAAAAGATCTTGCTGATGTGTGGTTGAGGTCTGTGATCCACATCCCCATTCACTGCAATTTCTCTTGGGAGGTCTACAAGAACGTATGTTCCTAGTTCGGTATTCGGTGAGTTCTTCTAGAGACTATTATGGATGTGCTTGGTAGCTGGGTGCTGGGTGCTTGGGGATTTATTGGAAGGCAGTTGTGGGCTTTGGTGATCTAGGCTAGCTTATGGTCTATTTGGCTCGAAAGCATAGGGTGCAGAATTGGTTACGTCCATAACGGTCGATACGTAATATTAACAGCGATTACCGTTACGCGATATAGGGTTGAAATGGGGAGGTTCAAAAAAAATGAACCGCAATGACCGTTACGGGTTATAGGGCATAATGGCTATTATGGTCCCCGTAACAATCGTTACACACAATACCCCTAAAAAGAAAACATTAAAAAAAAAAGGAAAAAGAAGAAGAAAAGAAATACTTATTTTTCTTCTTTTCTACTACTACTTCTTCTATTGCTGCTATGGTTGCTCTGTGGCGTTGTTACGACAACAACTGCTCCTCCTCCTTCCCCCTCTAGTGCGCCCCCCCTCGTCTCTCTTAAAACGAATAGATGGCATGGCTGTAAAACAACCACGCACTTATTTTTTTAAATAGTCCGCGGCTTACGCCGCTCAGTGCACTTGCATAGTTTCGATGTATGGGCCCCACCTTGATTTATTTGTTTTATATCCATGCCCTCTATCCGTTTTTCTAGTTCATTTTAGGTTATGGTCCCTAAAATGAGGCAGATCCAAATCTCAAGTGGATCACACAATAGGGATTGAATTTCCACCATTAAAAACTTCCTAGGGCCCACTGTAATGTTTATTTTCCATCGAACTTGTTGATAAGGCTGCGTAGACCTGGATCAAGGGAGAACACAAATAGCATCTTGATTAAAAAAAAATATACGTCCTAAGAAGTTTTTAATGGTGGGAATTCAATCTCTACTATGTGGTATATCGGAGATTTGGATCTGCCTCATTTTTTGGACCATGCCCTAAAATGAGTTGGCAAAAAAGGATGGACGACATGGACATACAAAAAATGCGTCGAGGTGGGCCCCACATTCGAGGTGTCACTTACTAGTGGTCCACCTGAGGTTTAAATATGCTTGATTTTTGGGACCATGCCTTAAAATGTGTAGGAAAAACAAATTGATAGCATGGATGTACAAATACATCAAGGTGGGCCCCATATTCAGGGCCTCACCCACTAGTGATCCACCTGAGGTTTGGATCTGGCTCATTGTTGGACCATGGCCTAAAATGAGTTGGCAAAACAGATGGATGACATGGTAATGCAAGAGCATTTTCACACCGGGCTCGAGTGGGGTGGCCTGTGGGATGCGAGGACACACTCGGGGTGGGTGGCCCGTGTGAGGCAGGCCCCACTTGTGTGAGGCGGTACCCATGTGATGTGGGGCCCACGAGGGGGGTTCGTCCGAGGTTCTAACCCATGCGATGTGGGGCCTGGGCTATGAGATAAAGGGATTAATTCACGATGCTTTAACAGTTTGAGCTTTTAAAGTAAATGGTTAATTGTCATACATCAAAGTGGTATTAGAGCGGGAGGTCTCGTGTTTGAGACCCCTCACTATGGGTGATTACTGTAGGGGCATTTTCACACTAGGCTCGAGTGGGGTAGCCTGTGGGATGTTGGGACACACTCGGGGTGGGTGGCTCGTGTGAGGCAATATCCATGTGATATGGGGCCCACGAGGGGGGTTCGGCTGAGGTCCTAACCCATGTGATGTGGGGCCTGAGCTATGAGATAAATGGATTAATTCGCCATGCTCTAATAGTTCGAGCTTTTAGAACAAGTGGTTAATTGTTCTGCATCATATGGATATGCAACACATACATCGAGGTGGGCCCCACATACATGACCCTAATTTTTTTTTACATGAGGCATACATTAACTCAAAATTAATAAATTAAATTATGACACTATTGTTGCTAAGTCACAATCCCAAATTATAGACACTTGTTTTTTGAAATTTGACCATTTGATATTTTCCATTTTTCACTGTCCAATAAATGTCCACCAATCTATTAGTGGGATAAGTGCCAATAGATTGCATGAATTTGAGGCTGATTTGGGGCATCGAATGGTCCATCAAATCAGCTCCAAATCGACAATACTATTCACCAAAATCTAATTTCAATTTTTTCTTAAGATCTATTTGGGGGAAATGATATTAAATTATTAGATATATGAATTACATAATAGGACACAAATGTCCCTACACACTGTATGTTGAAATACATTTAACACCTGCAAATATGAGATGTTTTGGTATTATAGTCATTCTAAAAAATTCATATTGATATCATATATTTAGATAATTAATATAAAAGATTTGCAATCAATTTTAGGTTATTAGGTTTATAAATTCATTAGATAGCTTGATACAACATTTTCACCAAAGACTGGACCGTTACAGTACCACAAACATGTTCAAAATTATAAATGAATGCATATTTGCAATATTTACAATTTTTAAAATATTTTCCAGATTTTTTGGAGGAAAAAAAATCGTGGGTACAGGGGTGTATTGGCTGTTATGCCCCCTGTATCGGCTGTTACGCCAATTCAGCTTATCCATAAGGTGGGCACCGTCACACACATTGTTAGCATTATGGAACACCTTGCTAGAAAGAAACAATCTGATGTTCGATCGGAGGAAAAAAAATCTGGCAGATCGTTATTGGATTTCATTTTCAGCCTTCTAGCATATTGGCCAAAGGTCAACCATTAATTTGGGGAAGTGCTTGATCTGTGCAAAAATCAGCCAACAAGTCTTGTGCATGCTTTAGAGAGGATAATTCCTTGGCCGATAGTCTTGCAAAAGTCAGCCCTACCTTGTCGGCCCTCCAAACAATGGATAGTCGAAGTCTGCCATGAGTTTCGTTCTTCTATCCTTTTGGGAGCAGTTTACTTATTAGTCGTATTTTATTTTTCGGCTTTCTGTTGCTGTGTTTATTTTTTGCTGGTCATGCTTGTTTTGTGTTGATGTTATGCAGCATTTTAACAATTTTATTTTTCTCTTTGCAATAAAATTTCACTTTTCATTAAAAAAAGTTTGGTTGATACGAGAGACTACTTTTCAAAGTGAAATTATAAGTTGGTTTGATGTATAAAAGTGAAGATTATGGAAGCGTGGAATTATTAGGTCCTGATACATTGAGATGTGAATAGTGTCTTGATGCGTGCAGTCTGTATAAGCAGAACTCATGGTGAGGCCAATCAGTCAACAGTGTGGATCCTTGAACCGTGGATGTCACCTTTAGGTTTTATTTAGATGCCTGAGAGTTTTGTAAAATGTAACTTACTTGTAAGTTACTTATAGGTGGTGTTTGGGCAGGAGATTTACGGGTAAGTTACTCTCAACTTGTAAGAAAGTCTCAACTAAAGCAAATTTAAAAGAAAAGTGACAGGGAAAAGGTCTATCTTTTCAGTTAAATGGGGACTTTCTTACAAGCCAACAAATTCTTTTTTGAATTTGGAAAAGGAAGGGGAAACACAACTGACATGGTGTGCCGTAATGGCCGTTACAGGGCCGTAAAAGCTGTTACGTAAAGGTAACGGTGGCAATCGTTGCATGTTACGGGGTCGTAATGATTGTAACAACTGTTATGGAAAAAAATGACCTGTAATTGCCGTTACGTCCCGTTACGCCGCCCGCGAAGGCCGTTATGGGGTAGATAAAGTTTTTTTTTTGGATTTTTTTAAATAAAGAAAAAGAGACTAATGGCTGTTACGGGTGCTGTAATGACCATTACAACTCGTATCGTAAAGGTAATGATAGTGGCCGTTACAACCACCGTTATTGTTATGGAATACTTGGCAGCTGAGTGAAGGCACCCATTGATGGACATTGAAAGAACCACCAGCCGTCTCCAACATCTCCCTCTCTCCTTGACTGCCCCTCAAGGTTAGCTCTAGCGGAGAGGTTTGTCGATCCCTCTCTTTTCTCCCCCCAGCGTTGGGGTCACTTCGACCCCCTTGGACATGCGAGAGATGAGGAAAGCTGGCCCACTATGATGTCTGTGTTGTATCCACACATCCATCTGCTTTGCTAGCTCATTTTTGGGCATGGGCCAAAATATGAAGTTGATTCAAATCTCAGGTGGGCCACACCATAGGAAACAACTTTTATTGAATGCCAACCATTAAAAAATCTTGGTGGGCCACATAAGTTTTGGATCAGGTTGATATTTTGTGTTTTGCCTTCCTCCTTGTCCCTACAACATAGAAATCAAAGTAGACCCATGCTTTTCCACGTGTGATGATCAGGTGGTCATGAATTTAATGGGCTACCTAATAAAAATGACACTGATCTCTGATCCATTCATAAGTTACTGTTCCACATTACAGGTATTTTGAATATGTGACCGACTTTTATGGCCCACCCGATGATTAGTTTAGCTTAAGAATTGACTCAAGTATTCATCTAAATGTGCTTAATAAAATGCAATACTTTGTGCCAAGCTTTCTTTTGTGTCAACTAGATTTTGGAATAATTCCCTACTCCAAGCTTTGCTTGGTGTGAATATACAACGTCTTATTTGTAACTAATGTACAGGTTACCCACATACAAAACCAACTTACCTGTAAGTAACTTATAGCTTATAGGATTACCTATAAGTTACTTTCACCTGTAAGTTACAACTTAAAGAACTTACAGGCATCCAAACGCGCCCTTATGGATGGGGCATATTGGGAAGCTATTGACTTCCTGATGCATCAACACTATAATTCCTCTGTTTTAATATGTTTCTTTGCAAGGATTTCATATAAAACATAAGGGCAACGTGAAACATAAGGGCAGTGTGACTTCATATAATTCCTTGATGTTAACATGTTTTCTTTGGAAGGATTACAACCTTTCAAAATGTCATGTGGGCCGCGTGACGAAGACATCTACTGCTACCAGTTTGTTCAATCCAGGGCAGTCCACTGTCAACAACAAGGGAAGTTGCCGAAGCCCAGGAAAATCCCCTAGAGGTTGGAGGGAGTTGATGAGCCTAGAATGCTCAATTAATTACAAGAGGGCCCAAGTCAATAGGATATGCAAGAAGACGATAGCTGATATCACTGCTCCTCAAGAATCCAAGTTACCGGCAGTGGACAGAGGTATGTTGGCTTTAATTTGGGGAATTAACGATCTTGATTGGGTTTCTCTTGACACCTCGGGGGGCAGCTGGGGGTATTCTTATTGCTTGGAAATTGAAGGTTTGGAATATGGTATATTCTTTCTCGGGCATTTTTTTTTCCTCTTTCGATCTTATTATGGGATTATTCTTCAGGATTCCTTTGGGTGTTCATAGCAGTATATGGCCCATGCAAGAGCAATTTGCATGATTTGTTTTAGAAGGAGCTTGATGGGATTAGGTAGAAGTGGGACATTCCCTGGTGCATTGGTGGAGACTTTATTGTGGTGTAGTTCTCCTATGAAAAATCCGGCTGGGCTGCCACGGTTTGATGGACTTGCCCATGGGAGGGGCCAGATTTACTTGGTCAAGTGGCTGAGAAGACGTTGCTATGTCTTGGCTAAATAGGTTTCTGTTGTTAGCAGACTGGGTTGAGAAATATCTGTTGGTGAGGTGGCGGGGTCTTCTTAGAGTGGACTCAGATCATTGACCTATGCTCTTAGTGGTTGTTAAAGAAAATTGGGGTCCGAAACCCTTCAAATTCAAGGCGGCGTGGTTAGAAGTCAAAGGTTTCGACCAGTTGGTGGAAGACTGGTCGGCCTCCTTGGTTCAAGGTTCGTGGGATTCAGGTTATTTAGGAAGTTGCAATTGTTGAAAGAGAAAATAAAAAATTAGAAAAAGGATGTTCTTGGTAAGAGGGAGGATCCATCAACTTGAGCTGGTAGAAGAGGGTGGTGGCGTGTCATCTGATGATAGTAAAAATAGGGCTGACCTATCTCAAAGGTACACTTCCTGGGCCAAGGATGAGGAAATAAAGTGGAGGCAAAGATTGAGGGCGGTATGGCTTAAAGAAGGGGACAAGAATACACAATTCTTCTATAGCATTGCTAGTGTGCGTGCTCAAGCTAACATGATTTATTCTCTGTTGATTAATGGGGTTCTTCCACGGATAAAAGTAAGATCTCTGACACCATAGTCTCCTTCAACAATCTCCTGTCTAGTGATTGGTGGGCTAGGCCGAGGTTGGACAATCTTCACTTCTCTAAGCTTACTCCTAGTGAAGCGTTTGAGCTTGAAAAGCAGATATTTGAAAACGAGGTGAAAGCTATCCTTAGCTCTTATGTGTGGAGAAAAGGCACCGGGGCTGAATGGTTTCCTTATCCTGTTCTTCCAAAATTTTTGGTACGTAGTTAAGAAAGATGTCATGGAATTTCTTGCAAAATTCTGGGAGAGAGATCGTTTGGCTAGGTAGATGGGTACTTCATTCAGTGCTCTTATTCCTAAAATTGAAGTTGCTGAGCAGTTGAAAGACTTTAGGCCTATCAGTCTCATCGGAAGCCCCTATAAGATTCTGGCTAAGATCCTTGTGACTAGATTCAGAGTGGTTCTCTCTTCTGTGATCTCAGAGAGTCAAGGTGCCTTTGTCGCAGGTAGAAAGATTCTCGACAGCGGATTAGTGGCTCATAAGTGCATCGATTGCAGGCACAGAGACAAGATTCCTGGTTTAGTTTGCAAATTGGACATTGAAAAAGCCTATGACCATGTCGACTGGGATTTCTTGGACTATATGCTTGAGTGGATATGTTGTGGCCAGAAGCGGAGAGGATGGATTAGTGTTCGTGTGCATTTAGCTTCCTTTTCAGTTCTGGTTAATGGGTCGCCCAAGGGCCTTTTTATAGCTTCTCGGAGTCTTAGGCAGGGGGAGCTTTTTTCTCCTTATTTGTGGTTATTAGGGAAGCCCTCAGTGCTATATTAGCTAAGAGAGTCGAAAACAGGCTTTTTTTAGTGACTTTGCAATGCCCTTGATGGGGTATCAGATCTTGCACCTCCATTATGTAGATGATACTCCTCTTTAGTGATGCCAAGTAGTCAGTGGACAATCTTAAAAAAATTCTGGTTTGCTTTGAAGAGGTTTCGGGGTTGAATATTAACGCAGCAAAGTCTGAATCAGTGTTTTAAATAGTGAATAGTGTGTAGCATTGTGTTTACACTCTGAAGCGTGAGGCATAAGCTACATAGTGTGTAGCGTAAGCTACACTCTTAATTCTAGATTTTTCCTCAATGTTGCACTTGGTTGCACCAATTTCATGATATTCACCAAATTAGACTGATTAATAATGAAATTTAACAAAATTTCATGATATTTGTTGTAACTAAACCAACCTGAAGTATTAGGAAAAGGTAATCATTAAATATAAAGGTAAGAAAGAGCAACAAAGCTGATTTAATGTTGTTACTCATATTATTTTTACTAAAATCATTGAAAAGATTAACTAATTTTAATTGAAAATAGAAAAATGTAACAAATCATTGGAAACATTAATTGATTTTCTTGTTGTATTGAAAAATAACTTGTAATGTGAGCTACGTAGCTGGTGTAGTCTATTAGCATGTAGCATATGCAAATTATCATGTAGCAGAGGCCACACACGACTTAAGCTATTTATATGAGCTACGTAACATTAAGGCTAAGTTACACTACGTAGTGTAAGCTACATGCTACATAGCGTAGATATTTAAAACATTGATATGAGTTGCTCGGTGTGCATGTCCTTGATGGTGACTTGGAGTGGCTTGCTTGGATCTTCGGGTGCAAACCCGCTTCCTTTCCTACTACATACTTAGGGCTGCCTTTATGCATTGGGAAGCTGACCAAGCATCCCTGGGATAGGGTGCTTGAAAGAATTGAACGAAAGTTGGCCTTGTGGAAATGTCGATATGTCCTCGGGTGGGCGCTTAACCCTTCTAAAGGCCGCGTTGTCTAATATGCTGGTTTATTTTATGTCTCTCTTTAGATGCCCTAAATCCGTGCTGAATAGTTAAAGAAAATGAGAAGGGATTTTTTATGGAACGACGCAACTGATACCAGGAAGTTTCACTTGCTTAAATGGGAGGAGGTTTGCAAGCCAATCGAGGGGGTATTAAACCTCTACGCGTTATAAATACTGTTCTTCTTGGGAAATGGATATGGTGCAGGAAGGTAGATTGTGGAGACAAGTGATTGCTTCCAAGTACGGTATGCTAGGAGTAGGTTGGGTTGTGAGGTCCTCTTAGCTATTTGCTATACCAGGCCTCGACTGTGTGGAAAGCGTTGGCTACCATGGAGCACCTTGTTAGACATGGGATTTCTTTTAGACTTGGTAGCAGGACGCACATCCATTTCTGGGTTGACCCTTGGTGTGGTGATAAGCCTCTTCAAGCTCTCTTCCTGAGGATTGCTCGCCTCGCCCATGATTGCTGTGTTCGTGTGGTGGACTGTGTATCTTTTTTCGAGGGCTCAGTTGTCTAGACTCCTTGTTGTAGGGCTCTTTTGGATGATGAGATTGATGAGGTGGCTAATCTTTTGGATTTCTTGAAGGGGTCTATGCATGTTCCTAATGAAGAGGACGCTATTTGTTGGACAAGGGTCCGATCTGAGAGGTTCTCGGTGAAGTCCTTCTTTGATATGTTGTCAGACTCGCCTTCCTCTCATTCTCCATCGCACCCGTTCCTCCATTGGTTCTACGGAGCTCCTCCCTGTGTGGCGGTCTTCGTTTGGCTCCTTGGTCGTCGGAGAGTCCTCACGATTGACAATCTTTAGAGGAGATCCCTAGTTCTTCCCAATATTTGTTTGATGTGCATGGCGAACAAGGAATCGATAAATCATCTTTTTATCCATTGCCCATTTGCCCAAAAAGTTTGGGATCATATCCTTAGCATGTTGAATGTCAATTGGGTGATGCTGAATTTGGGAGATTTGCTTTGGGCTCGGCACAATGGTGGAGTTGGGAAATCTGGTAAGACTATTTGGAGGCTGCTCATTATTGCCGTTTTGTGGGCCGTTCGGGGTGCTAGGAATGGGCGCTGTTTTAGGAATGAATGTTCGAAGGTTGAAGATGTCCTTTGTAAAGTCAAATGGTTGGTTTTGGGTTGGGCGGTCTACGTTTAAGCATGCCTCGGGCGGTCTTTTAGTATCTTTGGGGTTGTGGGTTTGTGTTCATTGTCCGCATTTGCGGCTTTCTAATAACATGTTGTTGCCTTAAAAAATAAAAATAAAATCTCTAGAAGTCTGTATAATTCCTGTATTTTAGTAGTGGCATGTTTTCTCTGGCAAAACCATCTCTAGAAGTCCTATGTGGATGTGTAGGGATTGCGTATGTCTTCTCAAATTGTTTTATTTCAGTTTGTTAGAGGACTGCTTGCATATACATTGCTTGATGCACACATGGTAAATTCTGATACTAATTAGTTTATATTGTTATTTCAGAGAAATATGGGACATCCTTGTCTGTGTTTATGTGGCGGATCTAGAAGGAAAGAAGTTCAAATTAGGTAACATGACTTTAGATAGAAGGCTTCTTGGATTGTTCGTCATGCATATATTTTCATGGTCTTAATAATTAGTTTATTTATCAATATCCAATGTCCTTATGTTTTTACTGCATCAAGTGGGAGTTTGTTTATCTCATTTGCCTATCATTCTAAGATTGAAATCTAATGCTGTGACTTACATCCTGGATTTTTCATCATACATATATTTTCATGGTTTTAATTGATTAGTTTATTTATCAATATTCGACGCCCTTGTGTTTTTATTGCATCAAGTGGGAATTTGTTTGTCTCATTTGTGTATTGAGCTAAGATCGAAACCAATGTTTTGACCCTTACATCTTATCTCCTACGAGGCTACAACATAAGGCTCGACCAAATACTCCTTTTTTTTTTTTTTTTTTCTATTTGCTAATTGTGTTCGCTGCTTATTTTCAAAGAAGAAAATCTTTGATTGTGTCTATTAGAGACTAAGAACCGCACCAATTAGGGTTGAGTTGGTTCAAGTTGTAGGCTATAAATGGGCAAGGGAAGGGCGAAGGCCCAAAAGGACCGATGTGGAGATGGTCCTTGATGACCCATGGTTTAACAATAGATGTGGTCCTTGATATAGTGGTAATTGCCAAACAAGATTCTTATAGCTGACCCCAATTAGTTGGGACAAGGCTTAGAAGAAGAAGAAGATGACAATTGAGTTTATCCTTCTACGCTTTTCATTGTAATTTGTGGTTTTCTTACTACAACATAACATCATTGACTAAATGATTCTAACCATTGGCTCTCTCTCTCTCTCTCTCTCTCTCTCTCTCTCTCTCACACACACACACACACACACACACACACACACAAAAATTTACACTTTGCTATGGCCCACCAGATTTTTGGATCAGGCCAAAAAGTTAGCTATGGGGGTTTCATGAGGTAATTCATCTAGCAGACCGTTCGGATTTTGTGCCCACATCACGTGTCAAAAGTTCTTATGAAGTTCCCATGAGAACTGGTTGTTGGGAGAGCATCTCTCTCTCTCTCTCTCTCTCTATATATATATATATATATATATAGAGAGAGAGAGAGAGAGAGAGAGAGAGAGAGAGAGAGAGAGAGAGAGAGAGAGAGGAATGCTCACTTACGCACCAGTTTGCACGTCATTACGTGCGAACTTTGATGTCAACCATAGGATCTGACGTATGGCTTATATAATGTGCGATTTTGAGAGTGAATTTCGGTCATGTGCATCTCGCGGAGAGAGATACACTCTCCCACTTCCATGCCTCTTTATGCAGGTTTCCTATAGAAGCCTTTCGCATGAAGTTATTGCGCTGGATGCTAGGCGGGGCCCACCATGATGTTTATGAGAAATCCATCCGTTTTGCGAGATCATTTTAGTACATTAGATAAAAACTCTAGTGTGTTGCATGAGAGGAAACAATGGGGATTCAATGATTACTGTTGACACATTCATTTGGCCACAAAAGCTACTTATTAGGCTAAGTTCTTTATGATTTTACTTCATCTCATTCGGAATGACCTTATAAACGGTTTGGATGGCAAATAAACATCAAGGTGGAGCCCAGAAAGGTTTCAATGGTAAAAAAGTCTTTTCTTAGTTTTCCATCTTGTATGGCCCACTCGAATTTTGAATCTGCCCCATTTTTGCTCGTATGTCCTAAGATGATCTCGCAAAATAGATGAATGGGATGGATTTCTAACAAACATCACAGTGGCCCCAAATAACATCCCAGCACGCCTAATTCCTGTGACAGGCTTCCGCAGGAAAACCGGTGTAAATGGAAATGGATTGGCTACTCCCCTATCGGTACTTTGTGGGCCCCAACATGGTGTATGTGTCTCATCCATGCTGTCCATCCATTTTTCCAGATAAATTTATGGTTTGAACGCAAAACTGAGGTAGATCAAAGTCTCAAGTGGGCCACACAGTGTTGATTGAACTCTTACCATTAAAAATTTCTTGGGGCTACAAAAGTTTTGGATCAAGCTTATATTTGTTTTTTGCCTTCATCCAAGTTTGTATGACCTGATCTACAGGTTGGATGTCAAGTAAACATTATGGTGGGCCATAGGAGGTTTTTAATGGTAGACGTTCAATCACTACTCTTTTTCCCATGGTGTGGTCCACCTGAGATTTTGATATGCCTCATTTATGGGATAAATTATTAAAATGTTGTGTAAAAATGGATGGACGGTGTGAATAAAACACATAGATCATGGTGGGGCCCACATAACACCGACCACTAGCTACCTATCTAGTGGCACCGTCACTAGCCGAACCGCGTTCTCAATCCACTCTCCTGATTCTCTAAATCGCTCCTGACTCCCGTAGGAAGTTACTGGAGTTGTAAACCCAGGTGGGGCCCACCATGATGTTTGTGAAAATTCTACTCCGTTCATTCATTTTTTTAGCTCATTTTAGGACTTGAGACCAAAAGTAAGCAGGATACAATACTCAAGTGGGCCGCACTAAAGGAAAAGGTGGGTAGGGAAATTCCTACCATTGAAACCTCCCTGGGGTTGGCAAAGATGTTTACATGCCATCCATACCGTTCATAACGTCATTCCTACTGGGATGAACTGAGAACAAAAATATTAGCCTAATTCAAAACTTCCTTGGCCACACGAATATTTCAACTGTGGAAGTTCAATCCTCACGTTTTCGGCTCACTTGAGTATTGGATCGGGCTCATTTTTTAACCCTCGTTCTAAAATGACCTCACAAAATGGATGGACGGGGTGGATTTCTCACAAACATTACGGTGTGCCTCACCAAGGTTTCCAGCTCAAAAGCTTGCTTTCCCAGGAAATCTGCATCTGATACTCTCTCACACGCAACCCCCACTTTCTCGGACTCTCTCACTCTCATTAAAAAACCCTCTCAAACCCAATCTCTCAAAAAACGTGGTTTGGCTAGCGGTCGGTGCTATGTGAGTCCCACTATGATCTTTGTGTTTTATCCACACCGTCCGTCCATTTTTAAACATCATTTTAATAATTTATCCCATAAATGAGGCATATCAAAATATCAGATGGGCCACACCATGGGAAAAGAGTAGTGATTGAACGTCTATCGTTAAAAACCCCTTATGTTTCACAGTAATGTTTATTTGACATCCAACTGTAGACCAGGTCATACAAACTTGGATGAAGGCAAAAAACAAATATCAGCTTGATCCAAAACTTTCGTAGCCCTAAGAAATTTTTAATGGTGAGAGTTTAAATCAACATCGTGTGGCGCACTTGAGATTTTGATCTACCTGAGTTTTGGGTTCATACCATAAAATTATTTGGAAAAATGCATGGACGACATGGATGAGATACATACACCGTGTTGGGGTCCACAGAGCACCGACCATTAGCCATTGGTTAGTGGTAGAGAGTAGCCAATCTGTTTCCATTTATAGCGAGTTTTCTACGTAAGCCTGTCGCACAAAGTAGGTGTGCTAGGATGCTATTTGGGGCCAACCGTGGTGTTTGTGATAAATCCACCCCGTTCATCTGTTTTGCGAGATCATTTTAGAACATACACCCAAAGATGGGGTAGATTCAAAACTTTAGTGGGCCATACAAGATGTAAAACTGGAGAAAGACTTTACTACCATTGAAATGAACCTGGGCTCCACCTTGATGTTTATATGCCATCCAAATCGTTTATAAGGTCATTCCTAATGGGATGAAGTAAAATCACAAAAAACTTAGCTTGATAAGTAACTTTTATGGCCGAATGAATGTTTCAATGGTAGTCACTGAATCCCCATTGTTTCCTCTCATTCATCACACTAGAGTTTTGGATCCACTCCAGTTTTGGTTTAATGTACTAAAATGATCTCGCAAAACGGATGGACAGGTTGGATTTCTCACAAACATCATGGTGGGCCCCACCTAACATCCTAGTGCAGTAACTTCGTGCGAAAGGCTTCCGTAAGAAACTCGCGTCAGGAGCCAACCGTGTGAGTAGGAGAGCGTCTCTCTCTGCAACGTGCGTATGACCGAAACTCACTCTCAAATTTGCACGTAATCTAGACCATACGTCAGATCTTACGGTAGACATCAAGGTTCGCATGTAATGACGTGCGAACCAGTGTGTAGGTGAGCATTCCTCTCTCTCTCTCTCTCTCTCTCTCTCTCTCTCTCTCTCTATATATATATATATATATATATATAAAACCATTTAACAATCACAAATGGAATTTGGAACTTTGATTAGTTTTCCTTTTAACCATCCATATTATTGCATTGAATTTGAAGCTTTTAGCTGAATTTTTGGAGAGAGGTTGGATTTCGTTTGAGTCGTGTGCTTCGTTCTTAGCTATCATCTTGAAAGTTAAAGGAGCTGAGTGCTTGCGGGACTTTAGGCTTATTACTTTGATTTGGGGGACCTTATAAAATCTTCAAAAAAAAGATAATAATAATAAAATCGCTTCAAGATTCCATGCGGGAATGTCATTTCAAAATCCCTAGGTGCATTTGTGACGAGTAGGCAAATTTTGGATGGCTCATTGATCGTCGTCCGTTGTGTCAACTCGCGATATAAGGCAGGGGAAAAGGGCATTATATGTAAGTGGGATATCGAGAAAGTGTACGATCATGTGAATTGGGTTTTTCTTGATTATATGTTGGGGAGGTTGGGTTGTGGGCAGACGTGGAGGAATTGGATCCAAGAATGTGTTTGAGCAGTTAAGTTCTAGATGCTAGTTAATGGGTCTTCCAAAGATTATTTTCCTGCTCTTCCCATTCTTGTTTGTGGTGTTGTAGAAGCATTGAGTAAGATGTTGGATAACGGTCAATTTATTGTGTTGATTATTGACTTCAGGGCGCTGAACTGACTTCCAGATCTCTCATCTTCAGTTCACTGACGACATTATTCTCTCCTGTGATACAGATGTTGTGATGGTGGACAATTTGAGAAAAATAGTGAGGTGCTTTGAAGTGGTGTTCGAGTTAAATGTTAATATTCTCAAGAGTGAGTTATTGGGCATTTGCATATCCAACGTTGGCAGAGGTATTTAGGTGTCTAGCTGGGTCTCATCCATCGCTGTATCTTGGGCTCCCTATGTGTGTTGTCAAGCTTGCAAAACATTTGTGGGACAAGTAATTAAAAGGTAATTGAAAGGGTAGAGAGGAAGTTGTTTAGGTGGAAGGGTTGACATCTCTCTTTGGGAGGTAGGATTATGTTGATTAAAGCGGCTATGTCGAACCTATTGCTTTATTCATGTCTCCATTCAGGTGCTTGCTGTCAGTACTGGATAGGTTGGAAAGGTTGAGGCGAGATTTTTTGTGGCAAGGATCTGAGATGAAGCAGAAATTTCATCTGTTAAGATGGGACGAGGTGTGTAGGCCGTTTCAGGAAGGGGGAGCAGGAATCAGAAAATTGCAGCAGATGAACCTTGCAGTAGGAAAGTGGCTATGGAGGTTCGGGATGGAAGATGAGAGGCTTTAGAGGGAGGTGATTGTTAGCAAATATGGCGTTCAGGAATGGGGTTGGTGGGTGAAGGTCCATTGTCGTCAGATAGAGCTTTTGGATTTATGGAAGGCGGTTGGCAAATCGGTGAACAAGGAGGGGATCCTTTTTTCTTTTAATGCTGTAATGGGAAGAGGATTCGGTTTTGGGTAGACTTGTGGATTGGGGAGAGCTCTATCCAGGTGGAGTTTTCGTGGTTAGCTAGTCTAGCTCCGGATGGGGATGTTACCATTGATCGGTATTTCTCTGTTTTCAGTGGAGTATAGTCCCCTCCTTGTCGGAGGAATTTGACAGATGAGGAAGTGGAGGAGTTTATTCGGCTCTTAGAGAGGCTTCACTAGTTCAAGCTGTTTTTGGGTGAGAGGGATTCAAGTTGTGGACCAAGGTTTAGTCAGGTTGTTTTGGTAGGCTGGTGGGAAGAACTAGGCTGCTTACCATAGACAATCTGCGAAAAAAGATTGATGGTGATCCCCAACTGCTACGTTGTGAATGAGGAACACAAAGTTCATTTACCACTTGTTTATCAATTGCGTCTTTGCTCAGAAGGTGTGGAAGAGGTTTCTTGTCTTATTCAATATGGAGTGGGTGATGCTGGGGTCCATGATCGGTCTCTTCCTTGGCATGGAGTGTGGTCGGGAGAAAAGAATGCGTGGCATGGGGTCCCTCCCAAGGTTGCAGGTTTTGGTAGGCTAGTGGGAAGAACTAGGCTGCTTACCATAGACAATCTGCAAAAAAAGATCGATGGTGATCCCCAACTGGTGCGTTGTGTATGAGGAACACAAAGTTCATGTACCACTAGTTTATCAATTGCGTGTTTGCTCAGAAGGTGTGGAAGAGGTTTCTTGTCTTTTTCAATATAGTGTGGGTGATGCCAGGGTCCATGATCGGTCTCTTCCTTGCTTGGCATGGGGTGTGGTCGGGAGAAAAGAAAGGGTGGCTTGGAGGTCAGTTTTATTGGCCGTAATCTGGGCTCTTTTGGGAGGAAAGGAATAACTGGTGCTTCTGGAATGGAAGTGGAACGGTAGTGGATGCATTTATGAGGATGAAGTCAATTGTGATTGATTGGGTTCATTGTATTGAAGCCTTTGACCATATTGTCAGTGTAAGCTGGGCTTTAGTTGTAGTATCTTGCCATTTTGCCACTCTCTTCAATAAAATTCTTCCTTACCTTAAAAAAATGATTGCATTGATTGAACAATTAGAATCAAGATCAATCAGTAATATTGTTGCATTATAATAAGATGGACTAAAGAGAGCAAATACATAAGAGTGCAAAAAGGTTCATATACCATTCATACGCACTACATCAAAATACACATTCTTGGGTATAGATCTCTTTCTGTAAAAGAATTCTGGAATTATGGATTAAGAGCATTATAAATATTTAGGAAATGATATCTACCTCTACACCGGTTAATAGATATACCCTCTCTTTCTACTTTTAATAAAAGCAAATCATACAATGATGTGCTGTTGTCCCAAATTCGATGGAGAATGTGTCTATCAATAAGGCTGGGTATAAATGGTAACTCCGTTTGTAGCTTAATGATCATAACAATTACTTACTAGTAGAAACTAGTAGTGCATGTTAATCTTAAAAAAAAAAAAAAAAAAAACAGAAAGAAATAGTAGTACATGTTATAAAGAGGTCTGTGCAAATACATAGTCCTGGTTCTAGAAGAGCTAGAGGTCAACCCAATTTAGAAGCATGAAGGTCTAACATAGAGCTCATGAAGCTCCAAATCTGACATTTGAAAGAGAAAAATGTGAATTGTTAGATACAATGGAAACAAAAGAAAAAGAAAAAGAAAAAGAAAAAGAGAAGGCATACATATGAATGCGGATGAGCACTGATTGTTCATTATGTATGCCCTATCATCGAGGATGAATCACATGGATCAAATAAGCATGTCTATTAATATCTGTGTAAATCGTAGACAACGGTAACAGCCTAGTAGGATTGTCTAGATTAACATTTAGGGTGTGCCTCTACACTTGTGGGATGGGGTTACCGTAATGCCTTGAAAATCGGAGGTCGAGCATAGACTCAACTCACGAGTTCCAACGCATTACTTATGCAACATAGATAATGATGATTAAATGTTGTCCGTATTAGTGCCTTAAACATGAATAGGATTATACCAAAACAGCATATCATACTCCAGAGGCAATAAAAGTACGCTAGCAGAAGACTGTGATATGTATATAAACTGTACAAAAGTAATAGCAAGCCCTCAGAGTATGAATGTCACTAGGTTAAATAATTACAAGTTTAATTAAAAAATGTACAAAATCAGAAAGTGTAATGTTCTCTATCCAAAACCCTGTAGCCCCGTCAGCGCAACTCCTGGTCTACATAGACCCGCCAGAGAGTTGCATATAGGAGAACTCCTCCTCGTCATCGTAATAGTCCGGCTTTGCCTCATAAGCATTGCCATCACCTGCAGCTAAGATAGAGTCGGGTTGGTGTTTAAAATACTGTCCCAGAACGTGGGAGTGAGTGATCAACTCAGTGGAGCTATAAGGCAAAGGTTAACATGTTATCAATTCAATCAAGCAGTAATGATAAAGTAATACAATCAAGCTTCTCTAAGTACTCTGGTTAATGCAAAAATGATATGTATTAATGATGCATGCCCTCACTTGCACTCCCTCTACGATCTTCTTCTTACGGTCGTGGCATGCACCCCTTCCTCTGTGCTCAACACCAACGCCAAAGGCACATGCAATGCGGTGCATGAACGTGATTACCGAGTTCTTATTGGACCTTTTCATACAGCAGGATTGGGAAGCTAAAGTACCTCCCTTATATCATAACCCAAACATTGATCCATCTAGGGTCGTCAATTCTAGAAGTCACATACGATAGATGGTTTCCAGGTCGCTACAGAGAGGCTCGTCACCGTCAGCGTAGGCTTGGTTTATACTCTAGTTTACTACGAAAAGGCTCGTCACCTCAACGTAGTTTCTAGTGTATGCTTAAGGTCACCACGGGCTCGTCACCTGATTGTAGGTCGACAACTCGAATACAGTGTCCCATACCACCGTATTCGGCTCACGAGTCTGGGTTGCTCACTGGACACTATGGGGAGGCTCGTCGCCCCAGCGTATGCCAACAGCACGCCACGGTGTCCCATGCCACTATGCCCGGCTCATGAGTCTTAGCGGATCGAGGTACCAAGGTTAAACAGGTTTTGACACTGGTAAGTTGGTACCTTAGATTCAAACAGTAGTGTCCATACATGGTGTACACACATTGAGTCAACCGGGTTGCTTGACAAGCTCGACTGGTTCAAGCATACGTTGAGCCGATCGACATGGAGCGCATAAGCACTCCGCGTGGCTTAACAACTACTGACAAGCAGCGTACGACTCGGATTCATCGGGCGTGTCTGTCGTGGTTAAGTAGTTTAACCACCGTTCACAGACAATTACCGATTGCCTGGACTACATCGTAGCCCCAACTACATTCCAAACAATAGCATTCACATATAGTAATCCAAAACAGCATGTGACAATTGAAAATCAGATATAAATCTTACTTGAGCAATTTAACAAACATATACTACACATATTACCATACACAGACATTTCATCCATACAACACATAGTAGTAAGATAGGTTATATAAAAGGTACTATAACCATAGTTAAAGGGATTGAGAATCCTATCTCAACACCCTCATTACATGCATTTAAACAAGCATTTTTTCATTCAGGCATTTTATCAAACACTTAGTCTTACACATATTACATAGAGGTAATAAATCAGTTAAAACACATGTTATAGCAAATCCTCCTACATAGGAGTTTCCACACGCACAACGATCATGTATTAGCAATCAATAATCATAGCAAGCACAAATCATAATTCCATATTCATTCAAACATTTTAACAAATACTTAGAATGCATTCGAAATAGCCTAACCTACATATATGTGTAATATGTTGAAACATCCTAACTACGCATATGTGATAACACTCAAGTCAGTTATAAATCATTGACTGACATTGAAAGCTTTAAAAACCATAACCTAAACGTTTATAGTCCGCGCCTTACGCTGGTAGACTTGTAACGAACTCAGTTTAAAGACTAAGTCCTCGTCTACGGCACAACGACAACCTATAACATGGAATAGGTTAGCTACTTCAGCATTCACTCTACTTGTATCTCTAAAACAAATTAGGGTTAGAATTTCTTACCTGAAAATGGAACTAGAATCACTGGTATAGCGATATGGTAACGGTGATACGATACATAGAGCGGCAGTGAAGAATCTCTGCAGCAAACCTTAGCTTTCCCTCACACTTTCTCTCTCTTTTCTTCTCTCTCTTTTTCTCTTCTCTCACCTAGAGTTAGAAATTCGTATGTGAAGGGTGAGAGAGGGTTTTAGGCCTTTATATAAGCCCAGGACTGATGGAAATGGCCCCAGGGCCAAGGTATACTTAGGTTATAGCCAAAGGGCGACAGTTTCGGTCCAACGGAGCACATTTGGAGGCCCCTTTTCTGCATGCGGTCGGACTTAAGCTTCCTGACATTGGATCTAGGCCAGGCTAAGTTTTCGGTCCGATCGGATTTACAGATCGACCGCGGAGGACCAGTTTTAGTTCGACGGTCACCGGTACTCGATCAAGGCCACAAGTACATTGACATGTGTTGGAAATTTTCCTTGATCCGAGGGTGTAATTGGGTCAGATTCCGACGGTCTGAACCCTTAGATTTGGGCTGCAAGTGAAACGACTCAATTCACTTAAGTTTCAGTTCATTTTTTAAAGATATTTGCGTTTCTCACACACTTCGCTTCGGGCTCAAGTTGTGCGTTTCGGGATACTATTAAGACTTGATTTCCGAGATGGTTGTCAAGCCCAGTAATGTGGTCATAATCGTATAGTTTCTCGATAATCGAACTTTCGACCTGCGGTCCAGGTCCGAAACGGAGTTTCATGATGCTCCCGAGAGCAACTGGGTTTTGAGATGGATTCTAAGTTTCTAGGTAATGTAGCGTTAACGCTTCTACTCATTTTGGGTCTTACAGATCGTATTTAAAGTGATTAGTGCTAATTTTACAAGTAATCTAGTTTAGCACTGGTTAATTTCCGTTTAATTTTTAAAGGATTTGGTCCTAAGTGATTTCTGCCTGAGGTGGTACTCGGGTCTTTGTACGGATTTTTTCCCGAGACGTTACAGTTACAGTCTTGGAGGGAATGGGATTGAAGGTGGATTTGGATATGCCGATTGGTGGAATGGAGCCTGTTCTCGAAAAGTACAATTTTCTTTTCACAAATAAAAAAAAGAAGAAAGATTCAAAGGGGACCTTTCAGGCAAAAGCTTCTCTAGCTAGGTTCTCTTGGGTCAAAGGAAGCAAACCTAACTGATGCAGTAGCGTCAGTTGCTTCAGTACCCTAGTGTCAGTTGGTTCAGTGACCTAGGGTTTGAAGTAGGGGACACATGACAAGACTAGAGCGATGCGTTGATAACTATTAACCATGATGAATTGACAATGGGGACCGGGATGGAAGCTCATCTTGTTGAGAAGAATGATTTTTTGATACTCATTAACCTTGATGATTGATATGTGTCATAGTAGGGGGTAAAGAGGTGGGGACACAAATTCATTAGTTGTATCTTTTAAAAAATGCTTTTCCTTTCTCGCATTTCTTTAGAGTTTAGACAAGATATCAGTCATCTAAAAGGTAAATACTACAGATATAACTTTGTAATAGCATAGAACTCATTGATTGTGATCAACCTACGGAATAGACTATTAGAGAGCACTTGATTGTAATCAACCTACGTAATAGTCTATGACATTGTGCCTGTGGGAATTTTGTGCTGTTATTGCTGGTCCCCATCCTGGATAAAGGAGGGTTGTGTCAGGTTGGCAGCTGGTGTCAAAATTATATGCCATAACTTCCATTATAAATCTGAATAACATGACAAGGGTGGCACAGTGGAACAAGATTCATGTCGTTGACTCCAAGTAATTGGTATAAGGCTTGGATGATGACCACGACTTTGTAATGATCGTATGGCTTATAATCCTCTACTTGTGTCCTAGCTTGTCTAGGAGCCCCATTCACATTGATTTCTTTTCTCTGCCTTCACCTATTTCAAGAGTCTTCTGAGCTTATTGTTGATCAATATCACTGCCCTTCTCTTCTCAGTTACTAAAAAGGTTATCTCACTAATACCCGTTCTAGCAAAAGCACCCATTAGGGCCACCATTAACCATCAGTCTTTGAGGCATATTCTCAAAATACCTATATCTACAGCTGTGGCAATAAGGGTTTGAATTGGTAATATGCTTGTTTATCCAGTGTTAGTAAATAAGAAGCTTCCTTCACTTTTGAATCCTAAATGATTCGATTAGGAGGTGTTACACAAAGATTTAACATCATTTTTTCAACTGGTAGTTCTACAAGTTAAATATGACAGATTTAACTGTGTAATGATCTATGATTTAGTTACTTTTTGCAATTCAATTTGCATCATAGAAGCTAATACATCTGCTTATTCAAAAAGAAAAAAGAAAAAAAAAGTGCTGATGTATTCTCTGTGTGCAGAAAAAATTAACTTCAGATATTGCTCAGTAATATGGATAAATTATTGGAGTTTGGAAGGAAAGCTTGGTTTGTAGTCAGAGTGCTTTCTGGATACGAAGAGAGAAGAATTCGATCTTACAGATTGCAACTCCAAAGACGTCTTGAACAGGTAGGCTGTGTTGATCTCATTGTTAAGCTCTATTTTGAGTTGGCTTTGTCTTACAATCATATATTGAAAATTACATGATTGTCAATTGCATCTGTTTATCCTTGGCTTGATGACCTCCACTTAGGAGTGAGTTGGTACAAGTTGAATGCTCTAAAAGGGCAAGGGGAACGCCTAAAAGGACATGGGTGGTGATAGTGATAAAAGACTCGATGACTTATGATCTAGCTAAAGTTATGGCTCTGGATAGAGTGGAATGGTGGAACAGAATTCATTTACTGACCCAATTAGTTGGTATAAGGCATAGTTGGGATCAATGTTTTAAATATTGACGATATCGGCCGATATATCCCACAATATATCTTGTATCCCGCATGTACGATACGAAACGCACGGGTAGTGCCGATATATCCGACATGTTCGATCCGATGAGCATTTTCAATTTTCGATCCAATTTTTTTGTTGATATTATGTTAAATTAGTGTCAAATGGTTAAAAATCCATTGGCTCTTCATGTTTTGCATGAAAAATCATGGAGTTGGAGCTTTGATTTCAATATCCATTGGTTCTTCATGTTCTCCATGTTCTTTTCAAAATTTCCTTCAACTAGCTGTCAATTGAGACTAATTTTGAAGTATTTAGGAGCATTTGATGAAATGATCATCACATACACTCTAATTTCAAAATTTGAGTGTAGGTAGTTTGATTTGGGGAAAATTGGAAAATTTTTGAAACTTCCCCAATTTCTCCCAAATTGCTTGAAATGTTGCACTCTAGACATGAAATCAAGCATGTACGAGGGCTGATCTACTGATTTGTCAAGTCCTTGTCAATTTTTGGAAAATAAAAATCATTTTTAATTAAAAATTAATAAAATTTATTAAAATATCAATATCTTTTGAAAATTTCCTTCAATCAGCTGTCAGTTGAGACTAATTTCGAAGTATTTGAAAGTGTTTGATGAAATGATCATCACATACACTCAAAATGTTATGCATTTAATTTGAATATAGTTGCATTAGTTCAATCAGACAACGCATAGCTTAGGGCCCTATACAATGGAAAACTATTATGTGCACTTCTTTTTTGGGATGTTATGACTTAAAAGTGTGTATTAAGGTCTTTTTTTAACAATCCTTGAAGTTTCATTGAAAAATTCAACCATTTTCCCAATGTTTTCCCATGCTTTCCAAAAAGTGCAATAAAGTACCTGATACAAATGATATTTCCTGTGCGATAACAGATACATATTTGTATCCCAAGGGTGCGATACTTAACATGATACCGATATTTCGAACATTGGTTGGGATATCCATGGTAGATGAAGTGTCTGAATGCCCTAGATTCCGTATGCATAGCATTGTGGGTCACCCATGCAAATCAAGGGTGGGCTCCCCTCTCAACGTATCTACTATTCTATGGGCCACTCGAGTTTCTGTTTGGGCTGATTTTTTAGGCCCCGCGATAATGTGACGTAACTTGTGATGGATGAGTCGGATGTTGTGAACAGATCACGTGGGCCCCACTTCTGCCAAGAGATCAAAATATGAGCATCCATTGAACTTAGGCCTCAGAAAAGTGAAGCTAATTATCATACCCTAGATATTCCTTCTCATGATTTCACTTGAAGCAAACTTACTCTCAAAGTTCCTATTGTTTCTTTGCTTCGAAATCCTCCAAAGAATTCCAAAACGGGTTCCAAAACAAGTTTAGGTTCCATACGACATTCTTGCGGCCTTTGAAAGGCCCATTAGTCCACTTAAGAATCATTTTGCTAATGGATCCATTGAACATCCATGGGATTCTGAATCTTGTTAGGAAGAAAGCCTAGATTTCCTTTGCCATTGGACAATGAATAAAAAGATGATTGACTGATTCTTCATTAGCCATGCACATTATTCACCTATTCAGAAGCATAAAATGCCTCTTTTTCAAATTGTCTACGGGCAATGTCATATCGGGCATATATAACATAATACCAGGCATTCAAGATTTATAATATTATTATTCATCATTTCATATAGAAATTCATTATCATCTAAGCCTTATCCCAATTAATTGGGGTTCCACTCTATCAAGTGCTAGACTTTTAGTCAGACCATTGGTCATCAAGTCTTTTTTTATGCCCCAAACTCGGTGAATGGGCTTACAGAATTCCCGAGCCCCGAATCTGGTGGTGGCAGCCTCCGTAGTACTCCATTCTTGGCTCCCAGCTCTCATACGCCATGTTTCGATTTTTTTTTTTTGCACATTAGCATAACCACAAGTGTACCAAAACTAAGACATCATTACATTTTCACCATAATATCAGTTCGAGTATAGTGCTTGAAGGGAAATACATAATATTACAAAAGTTTAAAAGACAGGCACATGCTCTTGCTTTCTAGCATAACCCGCATGTAAACAATGTGCATAAACTTACTACGAAGCTTAGAGAGCGTGCGTGTGTGCGCAATGCATGTGCTAAGCATACAAATGTCAAAATAAGCGTAATGATGGAGGGCCGGATTGACAAGTCCATAAACACTATCAACATACCCAAGCCATGCGATGCCGAGGCTTGCAGGGCCAAATGTCATATGCTAAAGATGCAATGCAACATGCCAATCGTGATGTCTAATCCACATCTCAGTACGGTTCCTATTTGGAATCATCCGGGTCTAGTACACTCTAAAACTGTCCTGCCGCTCCATCGTGCTCGTGACCCAGCGAGTGGAAGAGACCTCACTATCCGCCTCGTCAGTGGTATGCCAATCCCCACTCGGCTTGTTGATAATGGACAAATTTCAAGAGCTGGTCAAATTCAACCTAGCTTATAACTCCCTTCACCTGGGCGGATAAGGTCACACCTCCTTCTAACCGACCCCGACATAGTAGGAGACATAACCTACTGGTATTTGGCACTCAGACGCTCATGTTATCTACTCGGTCTTGACGTTGGAACATTCTGTGGCCCACAGGGTTTAGGGACTCACCCAGGGACATCCTATGTGCCTAGTAAATGTTACTAGATTTCTTATGTCCATACTCAAGCTGCCAACCATGATGATCGTGTGGTAGCCACAACCCCGATGTCGCTAGGGTGTGAATGCAAATGCATCATGCAATGCGCGAATGCAGGAGTCCATTATCCGAGTCATGCAACCATGTCATGTAAGCCATACATACATGTATGGTAGCCCCATCTCATATGGGTCCCCTGAAAATGCCCCAAGTTGTAAGGTTGTCAATGTGGCCTTGCCACGCATAGGTGAGCCAAAATTCATGAATTAGCCATCATCCAAGTCACGTAAATATAATGCGGATGAGATATGATAATGTAATACCACATCAAGCATAAGAGAAGTACTATACTAAACGTAAGAGCAATGTTAAATCAAGAGTAAGATAAATGCTACATCTAGCATGGAGTAAGTGCATCCTCAATATAAAGAAGGTGTCACATCAATGTAAAGAAAGTGCTATAACAAATATAAGCGTAAACTTTGCACTAATTACTAATGTAATGCCACATAAATAATCAAGAAAGTGTCGTACCAACACAAATGTAAAACATCACACCATATGATAAGGAAAATGCATCATTCACAATAGGTGGAACCTACTTGGAAACCAAGTTTAACGGGCCCCAGAGAGCTACACTTGAGTGAGCTTTCAAGTCAATGGGCCCACTCAATAAGCCTGCAAACCCACACATAAGTGGCCAAAATATATACCTATCGTCATCCAAACGAGGCGATGAATTGCAGGATTCACAAATGATCATGGTAGGCTCAGAATGGACATCACAGCGAGCCTTACAACTATCCTCAAATAAGGCCTAAGAGAGCAGCCTACCATCTACAATAATGGGTCTACATGGGCTAAATCATAGGCAATGTGTAGGACCCGAAATAAGGATGGGTCCCAAGGTGGGATGATGTAGATACATCCCATACATAAAAATGGGCCTATGGTGCTAATACCATACATACAATGAGGTTGGACCTATGGTCAACGCATAACTCGTATAACAAGACGGCCCCATGGCGTGAACGTCATACACGCACTAAGGTAGGGCCTATGGTGTGGGCACAATACACACATTGCGGTAGGCCCTTAAAAAGGGTCCCAATGGTGGGCATCATTAACTCCACTGACCCATAAAGGGTGGTCCATTTGGGACATAAATCTGCCCCATTATTAGGCTCAAGCTCTTACATAGGCTGACAAGATGGCCAAGATGTACAGTACATCAGCAAGGTGGGTTGTCACAGTGGGCCATGTCCACTGGCTAGCAGGGTGCTCCACCTGCTGGACAATATCCAACAGGTTTGGCTCCCTAGCTAATGCGGATGGAACACACACAAGGTGGGCACCTCACATCACAGTGGGCAATGGACTGGTGGCTTGGATAAAACATACATCATGGCAGGGTCCATTGCGGGCCCCACATGCTGGCCAACATGGCCCAACAGTCAGTGGGCCTAAGGAAGATTTCCATGGTAGACGTTGAATCACACTGTTAGCTGTGGTGTGATCCTAGATGAGCTTTGGATCTACTCATTGGAATGGGATGGGAAGAATGAATGGATGGTGTGGATTTCACATACCTCACGTGGGCCCACTCCCAAAATGGGATGGAAAACAGATGCACTACATGGATGTAAGAAAGATACATCACTGTGGATCCTCGTGGAGGTTTCCATGGTGACACTCATTCACCAATGTTTAAAGTGGGTTCCACTACTTGGACCAAGATAATATTTGTGATTTTCATTTATCTAGGACTGCATGACCTGATCAACAAGTAAGATGGCAAATAAACTCATGGTGAACCCCTCAGAGGTTTCGACGGTGGACATTCAATCATGTTATTTCCGACAACGTGGTCCTGCTGAGATTTGGATCTGTCACATTTTGTATGGGCTAGGAAAATAGATGGACGGTGATGGACCCATGGGACATGCCAGAGTGGGTCCCGCCTTCGAGAGGCCACCCAAAAGGGCTGGAAAAAAGATGGATGGACCCAGTGGATTTGGCACGGACATAGCGGTGGGCTCCAGGGAGGTTTTAACAGTAGGTCGTTCCCACTGTTTCTAACAGTGGTGGGGTCCACAAAAGCTTCGAGTCAAAGTGATGTTTGTGTTTTCCCTTCCCCCTAAGTCACGTGACCTTAGGAACATGGTTGCATGGTAAATAAACACCATGGTAGGGCCTTAGGAAGGTTTCAATGGTGGACATCATTATCCCCATTGTTTCCTATGGTGTGGATCTTCTGAGATCTGGATCGGTCTCAATTTTGGGCCCAAGGCCTAGAATGACTTGGCCAAATGGATGGACGGTGTGGATTGAACATATACATCATGGTGGGCCCCACAAGTTGGGCCCATGCTTGGGCAGCGTGCTTAAGCACGGTGCCATGCAATGTCCACTTGTGTGGCTCCCACAAGTTCGATCACGCTGAGTACACCAGGACCTAACCTGAACCCGATTCATTGACAGCCCAACAAAGATGGTGTGAGATTCTAATATAGGCTTGTTTTAAGAAGCATGTTAGTACTGTCTTATAGATTTTTGGGGCACAAGTATTTCTTATTTACTTCCAGATGTCAAAATACAGATTTTGGGTAATCTAACTCTGAGAGTTTGTGTTCCATCTAACAAATAATATCTTGCATCTGGGTGTAGAAATCGAGATCCAATGGCACTGATCATTGATTTATGCTTGGTTATATTTGATGCTTGTTTAGTAAAATTTTTAGCACTTCGGTTTTTTGGTCCTTACCTACCTAGATTGTTGAATACCATTTGATTAAATATGTCTTCTCCATTGGTCAATCCTATCCCAATTTCTTCCTTCTACTTCACTCTCGTGTCTTTGCTTACCTATTGTCTTTATTCCAGATAACAAGAATTAAAGATAACAAAAGTAGGTCGAAACAAGTAGCGCATAAATCCATTCCATAACTTAATAGACAAAGCAAAGAGGCGGCAATAATTCAACAAGCCACCAATAGTGTTTTTCACCTGTAAGATCTGCCTAAACCAATGAGTTGGTTTTGGGTGGGTAAGTGATTAAAATTATAACTGTTACACGCCATTTATGTTATGTCACTCTTAAATTCCAAATTTTCATATAATGTTATAACTGTGTTGTTAATATTTTCTTGGACCTTTTACCCTTGGTAAGTTAGATTTGTTCATTAAATCAGGTATGGTGACTAAGATTTTTTGTTCATTAACTTGGGGTATCTTTTGCTAGTAAAATATTATATCTTCATTTAATACATGCTTGTTATTAACTAGGCACAAGAAAGGAAGGCTGCTTTAAGAAGGATCCCAGAACAGGCTATTTTAGCAGAGGTTCGCCGCATGGTTGAGGAGATGCAAACACTGAACCGAAAGCTGGAAGAAACGGTATGCCTGATTTCAAGATGTGGTAAATATCATTTGCTAAAATAAGCAAATAACTTGACCTTGAACTGTCCAAAACTTTATAACTTTGTGGCCTTTAGAGAACACAATTATTCCTTCTAACAAGTGTGGTATGGGGCTTGTTTACTAATTTGTGAGTGGTTGCTTAGTTGGGATTTGGAGTGAATCATTTGCATGAGTAAGGCAATTATTATTATTATTATTATTTTTTTTTGGAGAAAGATAATGCAACGTATTAGAAGCCAAATGGCCAACAGGAGAACAAAGCAGAAACAAAAAGAAAAGAAAAGAACGAAAAACACAAACTGCCTTTCAGGGCACCCAATTCCTGATATACAATTCAACCGACTGATAACCCCAGCTATAGAGCCACTTCTGTTGTGAAAGCAATTGTTCCTTTCACCCTAGATAGACCAAAGAACAACAAGTAGAGCAGCCCTCCACCTAGACTTGCCCTTCCTAATGGCCCTGTCAGCATGCAAGGAGTGGAACAAGCCCTTGATAGAACTTGGCATCACCTAGGAGGCATTGAAGGAAAACAAAGTAGTGGACCAAACTTCCTTAACAAAGAGACAATGAATGAATAGGTGGTCCACTGACTCCACGTTTCTGAAGCAAAGAAGGAAAATATTCGGCAACACCATAGCCCTTTTACGCAAATTGTTGATGGCAAGGACCCTGTTCTTGCTACACCAAATGAAGGCCAACACTATAGGAGCACCATGGGACCAGACAAGGCCAGCCTAACAACATGAGCCATTATTCCCATCCTGAGCAATGAGTGAGTTGAAAGACCTTACCGAAAATATTCCCGATTTATCATTCAGCCACAACAATGAGTCTTTTACCCCCAAAGAAGGTTAGAACCCCTGCAAGCAAGAAAGAAGCTGCACCAAGTTATCAATCTTTGAATCAGAAAGATTCCGTTGACAAGGAGGAACCAACACATCCCCATTCTCCGAAACTGAGAAACAATGGTTAATCAAAATATCAACTACAGAACAGAGAACAGCCAGAGAAGGAAAGTCATCATGAAGTATGGACAAAAGCAGCCTCTTAATGGCTTTCAACCTCTTAACCCCATGGATGATAGCCTCCCTGCCTGACCCAAACTGCCCAAAGACCCTAGAGAAGTTCAGCTCCATCGACTCCTCCAGGAAGCAATCGACAGAGATGGTGGGGTATTCAATGAATCCGCCACCTTAGAGACTCTTCCTATTACCCCTCTTTCTCCCTTTGCCTGCTGGAATCCAAACCCTCTACTTTCGTCACAATTGATATCAAAGAGGAAGTTCAGCTGAAGCTCGACCACACCTTTTCCTTTAAAGGAGTGCAACCTTCCCTCCGATGAACTCCAAACTCTACCATAGCTCCAGCTGCTTCTGGGACAACGAGTGGGAAATGAATCTCTGTTGTGGCTGCTGAAAGTAGATCTGCTTTGAGCCCTCACCCTGTAGCGAGCTGTAGATCGCCCACGCGAGGTGAAAGATCCCCTTTGTACCCTTCTCATCTATTGACCCCTCTCTTCTCGCTCTATTTTCCGTCATCTTCCCTTCATCCTTCTAGAAAATAAAAAAATTCTGCAAAGTAGCTGATGACCATCCAAGAGCTTTTTTGGGTAGTGACATTTGTGTGCTAATTCGAGTAAGACAAATTAGCAAACAAATTAACCCTTTGAAGGGTTTTATTAATTTGTGAGGGCCATGATATACCACATGCCTTTAATTACATCTTGTGGGGGCTGTTTGGATACGCCAATAACTGGTTAAGTTAAAAAAATAACCGGTTAACTCTTTTTCAACCATGTTTGGTTAAGCAATGAAAAGTGGATTTTTTTTTTTCCTTGATTAATGTTTTAACAAAAAAAACCGAAAATTGGATATTTTTAGATCCCCTAATAGTCGTTTCTCTATCTAACCACTTTCACATCTTTCTTTTCCTCTTCCCTAAGGGGTTGTTTGGATACAACAAAATTTTTTTTTTTCTGGTTAAAATGATTATAGTTTAGTTTTGTACAAACTTTACCCAGTTTGGTATACACATTAATATGGAACAATTTTAAACTTTGTTTAAAAAATAATGTGCTATTTTGGAATTGGAATTGAATATACAAAGTACCGTCAACAAGGCATCCACGGATTTGCCAACTAAAATATCAGTTCACTATTTTATGGTGGTTTACGATCAATTTAACGTGGGGCCCGACATTTGACAGTTTAATTTTGAGTTATATTTCTCATGTGAGGTTGTTGGTAATGCTATGGGCCAAGCTGCCCGACGAGTGTGATTCAGCTAGCGATCGGGCTTTAGACTGATTAGGTTGGCCCATGTGCCAGGTTCTAGCCTACATGCATGGTCCAATCAATTTTTTGAGCTGGGCTTGGGCTCAAGCCATTTTAGCCTAACCTAGCCTAGCTTGACTCGGCTCGATCTAACTTAATGTATATGTCTTATATCGTACAAATGTCATTCATATCCTCTATTAGGCACCCCATGCATCTTGAATGTAGACATTGATAAGTGTTTTTTGTGCACGTGTGGTCTACTTGACCAGTGGATAGATTGGAACATTTAGGGGGGAAATAGGGATCATATCAGATTTCAGGGCGGGCTTGGTCAGGCTCCGGTCCAACCAACTTTTTTCAAGTTTGGGCTTGGGCCGAGCTTGGGCACAGGAAGAGAGAATCTGAGCCAAACCGGATCCATTGCCACCTCTAGTTGTGTATTTAGGGGAGGGGGTGAGAGATCTGAAAGTGGTTAAAAAGAACAACCACTTGCTGGCTGAAAGGCCTATTAGTAAAACGCGCTAGTGCACGCATACATTTTGAAGCTTAAAGACTGTTGAGTGCCAACATGCACAACAGCTTTGAAGTTGTTGCTTGCTGGCTGAAAAGCCTATTAGTAAAATGCGCTAGTTCGCTGTTGTTTTCCATCTTCTTGCTGCTCGCTGCTCACTTTCTAAGCCACTACACTGGCGTAGTGGTTGGCATTCCTACCAGAATGCCTTACGACTATCCCAAATGAAGAAGCTCAAGACTAGAAACGACTTTTTGAATCTATGAAGCTTGATGAAGTTCAAAGCTTACAAGCCTTAAAATACACTAAGAGCACTAAAATAGAAATATCTCAGGATGTGGTGATTAGATAAGGATTTCAACAGTATGAAGAACTTGTACAAGGTTTAAGGACAATGTGATCGGTTTACTTCATCGGGTGTGTGAATGAATGTGATGCTTCGATGGTTAGATTACCACAATGGAATGGCCTACAACATGATGCGACCAGTTGGATTTCAAGATATAAGGCGAAAGATCAAGTTTATAGGTTAGAATTTGCAATTCGGAGTTACTTAGGTCATCCGGGAAAAATATCCCCTAAAAGACTAAAATTTCATATTAGTGTAGGCAATTATACACGCTTAAGCACACACCCAACCATACATCACGTAGAACATAGCGGACTCTTAGACACAAAGTAGATTAGAGAGGAGTATCCCCATCCGTTGACTTGATATGTATGCTTGAATTTTGAGGATGGAATTCTTTTAAGGGGGTAGAATGTAACACCCTAGGATATTGTCTTCTAGGTTTATTGATTATTTATTCATTTGTTTATAGATTGAATTTCAATGTGTAACTTAGATGTTCGTGAGCCGACCAACAGTTAAAACATTAACTAGATAAAAAACTTTTTCACTTTCAATTGCTTAACCAAACATGGTTAAAAAGGAGTTAACTGGTTATTATTATTATTTTAACTTAACTGGTTATTGATGTAACCAAACAACCCCCAAATAGACAACTATCGGCAGTAATGGCAGCCTGGCCTGACACTAAAGGCCCTATGCCAGAGTTCTGCCCTAGCCTGTGCCCAAAAAATTGGTTGGTGGTAGGCCTGACCAAGGCCAACCCAAACAATTAATTAAATCCATGTCCAGTCCAAATGTTTCTAATATATCCACTGATCAAGTGGGCCACACATGCATTAAAAAAAATTAAATGAACAAAATTAATGGACCACCTTCAAGGTGCATGGGTTGCCTAATTGTAGATTAGAATGACTTTTGTAGGATATAAGACATACATATGAAGTTAGGTCAAGCTAGCTAAGCCGGGTCGGGCTAGAATGACTTGGAGCCCAAGCCTGGCTTGAAAAATTGATCAGGCCATTTAGCTGAAGCCTAGGCGTGGCAAACAGGCCATGGTAATAGGTCCAAGCCTGGTCTAAAGCTGGGTTGGGCTAGATACACCGTCCGACACATTGCCACTCTTGCTCACAAATCCACAACTACACATGAATATGTAACTCAAAATTATTGTCAAATGGCAGGCCCCACTTTAGATGGATCATAAACCAAAGACATGAGAAATTCGTAACTCAAATTAAACTATCCAAATACCGGGCCCCACTTTAGATGGATCATAAACCAACATAAAATGGTGAAGTGATGTTTTAATTGTTAGATTTGTTGTTGCGTGATGGACGGTACTTTTTATGTTCAATTTCAATTACATTATATATATATATATATGCATGCGTGCGTGCCAAGTTTGAATTAAGTTTGAATTTGTTCCATATTAGCATGTGTTTAACAAACTAGGTTGAAAAAAATTGCACATAACCGAACTACTATTTTTAGTTTTGATGTTTTTTTAACCATAACCAGATGTTTTGTTGTATCCAGACAGCTCCTTTGAGAAAACCTTTGATTGAAAGGGAAAACCAAATAAACAACACCATGTTTGTAGGTGATTATGAGTGGTGTAATGTTGTTTACTGTGTAGTGATGGCGCAACCCTAATCTAATCTGTTGTAGCTTGGCGTGTCGAAGATTATTGATGTCGAATCCTTGCCTTGCCTATTTGATAAGCATTTGAGAAGTGTCTCGATAAGTATTAGTCATCAAGGAGACTTATTTGGCTGTTGGACGTTAGACATGTCTATTAGTTGTTGGGCATTGGGGTAGCCCTTTAGCATGGGATTGTTGAACCATCCATGCAGCCACAAAGTGTTATATGGCCCTTAGTTGTGAAGTGTTTAAGTCGCTCTAGCTATGCAATGTAGAGAGCATCTCATAAGCTGCAGTGTGAACAACTTTGTGGGACGATGCAATGAACGATCCTGAGATGGATCTCAGGTGAGGAGGTAAGAAGAACCCTGATGAGATTTCACAGGATTGAAAAGCCAACAACACCGGATGATCATGTCGTACACAGGGTGGAAAGGCACCCTGTTGGGGGCCCAGTGGTGCAGCAACACTGGTCATAGTAATGCAATTTGAAAGCACCTTGCTGAGGGCCTATCTAGGATATCGCTATTGAGAATAATGCAGGGTGAGGTCACCCTGCCAGGTTCTAGCAGAGGGCTACTGAGAGTTGTGTTTCAAATAGCGCTCGTATCGTACGTTACATAGCGTAAATCCCCTGTAGCATACACTACATGGGTTGTAGCGTATGCTACAGCTACGTAGCGTCTAGCGTTTGTAGCATATAATATAGTGTATTTTTTATTTTTTTACTTTTGAAGAGTGAAGAGTGCATTTATTATTATTATTTTTAAAGTTTTGTTTGTTAAAAATAGTGTAAAACTTATATTAAAAAAGAACTTAAAATGTAAAGTTAAAGCCAAACCTTTCTTTGTTTACTTTCACTTAAAATGGTGGTGATCCTTTGTTAAAGTTGGTGTGAAACTCACATGCTAAAAAACCTTTAAAACTAAACTTAAAAGAAAAAGGGGTTCGAAGGAGAGTTTTTGAAAACCCCTCTTTGTATAGATGACCTTTGTATTATACTTAATAGTAATATTCTAAACCTATGGGATTTATATTTCTTTTCATAATTGTGAGTTGTGACTTGTTTTAGTTAGACATTATTAATTGAAGTGTTTTGATTCAAAAAAATTAAGTGGTTTTCTTAGAAAGTTGTTGATGTGATAATTACTTGATTTGGTTTATGACTTTATATGTGGATTGGCTTTTAATAAATGATACTTAATAACTTATTTGAATATGCTTATACTTGAAAAAATGAATCATCTTTTAGGCATTTTTATAATTTGTTGCTTTAAAAAAAAAAATAAAATTTATTTATCATATTTTTCTATACTTAAATTAAAAAATAGAAGTATCATGTAGCTTACGCTACACGTTACATTATTCATGCTATATGCTACAGGGGGCTGAATGCTATACAACATGCTACCGCTATTTAAAACACTGACTTAGAGCAATCAAGGTGAAAACACCCTGTTGCAGTACAACACTAGCAGAGTGCTGCTTAGAGCATGCAGGGTGAGAGGACCTTGCTAGGTACAATGCTAGCAAGGCCCTAACTAGTGCAGTGCAGGGTGAGGATACCATGCTGGGTGCGAGGCTAGAAGAGTGCTGCTTGCTTAGAGTGGTGCAGGGAGAGAGCACCCTGCTGGGTACAAGGCTGGCATGGCAATATTAAGAGCGGTGCAGGGTGAGGGCACTCTGCTGGGTACAACACTGGTACAATGCTGCTAATATAAGTGTAGGGCGAGAGCACCCTGCTAGGTACAACACCTGCAGGGCACTGCTTAGTTTAGTGCAGGTAGAGAGCACCCTCTTGGGTGCAACATTGCTAAGAGTAGTGCACAGTGGGAGCACCCTGCTAGGTACATTGCTGGCAGGGCACTACTATTAGCAGTGTAGGGTGAGAGCACCCTGCTGGTTACAGTGATAGCAGGACAGTGCAAGGTGAGGACACCCTGTTGGGTACAGTGCTAGCAGAGTGCTGCTTAAAGCATGTTCCAGCCAGAGACCTTGCCAAAGGAAGCATCTTGGCTCACCTGTGCACTTGCGTGGTGACTGAGTGAGAAGGGAGCTCTACATACTTTGTGTTGGTCTATATATGTTCATGTGTGTCAGTCAAGCTGGGACCTAGTGGGGTTTATATGGGCTCGGGGCTCGGTGGAGTCAAGTGTATCTGTGTGGTCCACATGTACTCACGCATTTTGAATGTTGATTGTTGATTTGGTGCCCTCTGATTGGTGTGTGTATACACACAATCAAAGTGGCGCATCGCGAATATGTACTTGTGCCTACAAAGTTGGAGCCCAAACCTGTTGGTGCCTTGAGGCAAAATAGACTCTGTGCGACATGCTCAGTAAGGGTTGCAGTGCTGGTGATAACTTTGGTACTAGTGTCTGGCGTTATCGGCATTTGGACCTGGCGGTGGGTTGACCCATGCCAGATGCCTGGATGGCTGCAGCAACAAATGTGACAGGTGTTGTGTCTAGCTCACTAGCATTGCATCCTGCACTGTAAATGCTTGTGAATGTGCTTCATTGGCGCAGAACTTAGGCTTGAGAAAGACTCAAACAGAGGTCCTTGCAGGCATTGGGCCCTTCAAAATTGTTATAACACTGTCTGAAATAAGTTTGGTCTCTCGTACCTGATAATAACTATTAAAGGCGAAGGACACGAATCAATTTCACTTTCCACGCGCTATAGAGCTTAACTCCGACTCTACAATTTTAATTAAAATGCCAAAATGGGTCCTCTTTTCAAATATTATTCATATGCCTTTAAAATTTGGAAGTTGCTGGGATAGTTGTGGGGGTTAGGATCCATTTTTTTTCTTTCCGTTGTTTACACGCTCTTGAAGCTTGGAAAAAGGAATTTGTGCTTTTCTTATGCAGGTAATCTACTACTAAGTTTTGCCTTTCTTCGACTATTGTGAGATTTTCCATGCTTGAAGATGCTTCACAATTTTTTTATTCAAATGTCACCACAAAATCTTTCCTCATGGGGGAAGCTTCATGGATGCGTTTCTTGGACAATGATGGCAATGTAATTTTTTATCATAAAGATATATATTATTTGCATCATTGACTTGGATCAGTCTTAGAAGAAATGTCAAAGATGAGGGATCTAAGGGTTTAAAGGAGTTAATGTGTCTTTTGGGGGAAGTGTTTGTTCCTAATAGTGAGGACTCTAGAGATCATTCTTCAAATCCCAAACATTGAAAGAGGTTCTCCTCTTTGTGCTTTATGCTGGGGTGCCTTTGTTCCTTTGGAGGTTGAACTTGTTTCTTGGAAAGTGATTGTTGATCTAACCCTCAACTTCAACCAACTTGAACCCGTGACTCTCGAATGTGTGTTTCATGTCTAAAAAGGATGAGGAAACAGTTTAACATCTTTTTATCCATTGCCAGATGGTAAGAAAATTTTGGGGTGTCTGCTTTGGTAGACTCTCAAGAAAAACTAGGTGAAGTTTCCAAGAGTTTCATGATCAAGCCATTCAAGTGGAATCTTATGTTGCATGCTTCTGTTTGCTCTTTATTGGGGCTTGAGGGACTTGGAAGAGAGGAACAGTAAGATCTTCATTGATGTAGGTATTCCTATGAAGTTGCCTCATCAAGTGGGACCTTTATTAGATTTGAATTCCATGACTTCTTCATTTTGTATTTCCTAGGGGATTATGCTTCAATGATTGGTTACTCATGAAAAAAGTATAAAGCTTTGCTTGAATGCTTGCTTGTAGGAGTTTGGAAGCTAAATCCTGATGCTCTTCCCTTGGTAACACAGGTATTTGTGGCATTCTTGGCATCCTAAGAGTGTGGGTGCCAATCATGTCTTCCATGGGCCTTTGTAGGCAACTTCTTCAAATTTTGAGCGTAAGAAATTAAACGTCATCTCTAACAAGATCCATGACATTGCCTTTTGAACAATTTGTTTGACCACATAGGAAGAGAGGCAAATAGCATTGCTAATGTTTCAATTAGGGAAAGTGTAAGCCGTGGAGGATGCAGCTCTTCATATTAGGAACTTGTTTCCCATTCGGGTGTTTTTTACATGAAAATGTCATTTTCTGCCAAAAAAAAAAAAAAAAAAAAAAACTAGAGGGAAAGATAAAAAGAGCATAATCCTTTTAATAGTCAATTCTATCAATGGAAGTTGATGACAATTGTGAAAGGTGGATTTGGTGAAGTCCATCCAAGAGGCCAAAGGCCTCTTCAGCTTGTTGGTAGAAAACATCCCCTTCTCCTTTGATCAAAATGATCTATTGAAGGTGTTTGGAGAGTATGGAATAGTTGCAGATATCTTAAGTTTTAGGGAAATGAGATCCCATAGGAAAATTGCATTTTCTTAGTGGGACCTGGTATCAAGAATGCAAGATGAAGCAAGGAAAGCCCTCCTAAGTGCTCAATGGGAGGAAAGTCAAGGGGCCATGTTATCAGAATCTTTGAGCTAGGTGAACAGAGGAGGATAAAGACAAGATATGCATGGAGCACATTTGACCATTTCATAGTTAGGATGGGTCAATCGAAGGGAGGCTGCTCTGTGAAGTGGCCCAAAGGGGTTGAGAGGTTCTTATGAGAGGTATTGGGCTTTGCAGTTGATGTGCGATCCAAGAGAAGTGGGTAGGGTGGAGGTCCTTAGTTGGGTGGAATTTTGATTGCAGGATTTGGCCTTTAGAGTGGTGGCTTCAAGCGTCCGTGAAGGATGTTCCGTTCTGGAATTGGTGGATGCCATGCCAAATTTTCCTTTTACTGATCCTAAGGGGTTGATAAACTGTCCGTTGACTGCTTTATTCTAAGCATTTTCCTTAATGAGGAAATCTTGGCCTTGTCCAATAACATCATTTTGCACTAGGAGATTGATATAGGTAAGGTGTAGAGTTGTCTGTCCGACGTGGTGTCTAACAAAGGATGAGGGTTCATTTGTACAGGTTCCCGACACATGCATGGACAAAATGTCTTAATAGAGTTGGATTCTCAATTCGGGAAGTTGATAGAGCTAGGTACTTATTAATAAAAAAATCCTTCTTAACATTTGCAAGAATGGTGGTAATCAGGGCAGAAGTGGATTTAGGGGAGGGTTATCGTTTCCTTTTCCTTGTGGCGACGAGAGTGGTAAGTGGGTTCGTTGGAGCTTCAATCCTAGTAGGGTAGGGCCTTCTTGTAGCTCGTCTTCAATTTCTCAAGTTTAAGGGAATGACCTGGAGCCTTGTTGGAATAGTGACGGGAGCTGGAGGAGTAGGATTTCACATGGCAGGAGGATGTGACATTGGGGAGTTGAGGTGTGGTATGTTGTGCTAGCACTCTAAGTAGTAGGTTTGGAGCAAGGTGTCCCGTATCGGTATCGGTTGGCGTAACGGTGTCCTCCAAAACCGATACGGATACGGGGGCGTAACGGTGATACGGGGGCGTAACGGCGCAAATTTTTTTTTTTTTGCCAAAAAAATATGAAAAAATATGGATTAAATCCAGAATATTCTAAGCATTCCAAATATGCATTCATTTATAAATTGGAACATGTTTATGGTGGTGTAACGGTCCACTCTTTGGTGAAAAGTTGTATCGGACTTTCTGATGAATTTATGAACCAGATAACCTGAATTTGACTACAAAATTCATATATTTAATTTTCTAACTATCTACTATCAATGATAGATATATTAGAATGAATGTAAAATGAAAATATCTTACATCAGGTGTTTGCAATTATTTTTGAGGAATTTCTCGAACATACCTGTGGTCCTGTGCAGTGTGGTGCACCATGCACGTGACTCTTGTGATTCTTGTCTATGACTTGTCATCCTCAAGTCAAGAATATTAAAAAATAAAAAATAAAAAATTAGTAGTGTCTGATATACTCCCTGCAACTTGATTAAGGATTACTTGATTGGTTGTCGGGGGAGCTATTTTAAATACAAGTTCGGCAGTGTCAAGTGTGTACTCGCTTCTTGCAATAATACTGTTGTGAGCTGTCTGCTGCAACAAATACTTACCTTAACACAAATATATACTCACAAGTCACAATCACAAGTCACCACCAAAATGAAAATCTGCTTTTTTGTGGTTGCTCGACCTCCACATCATCGTCATCGTCACCATCAGGCTGATGTCCAATAGGTGTAGGTGCTACATATCCATAATATCCAGCCGGAAGGAAATACTAGATCAACGAAACTAGAGGATGACGATCCTCGACTAGGCAACGACTCGACCGGAATAAGGATATCCACCGGTGCGTCGAATAGCCATACCGGTGCCCATACTCAGGCCTGTTGAGAATCTTGAGATTGAGAGTGCGTCTTGTGATGAGTAACTTGGATTTGGATCGGATATCTATAATCATATTGATATTGATCGGGAGGGTTACTCCAACATGAATGTGATGGAACAGGCTCGGTATAACCATCATAATTCAATTCACCATAAGAATATCCATCATAATAACCAAGACCATGAGCTTGCTGATGTTCCGAACCTCTCGGACCCGGTGCACCACTAGATGTACCCACCTCCTGTTGGGCTGTATCGTGACTCGGTACACTCATAAGTTCGACCTCGTGTACCACCTCGTGTTCATCGACATCGTGATCTCAGACGGCATGATAGGGCACGAGCAACACCGAAGTGCCGCCACCGGGGCGGGTCATCGTCTTCATCCGACACGGTCCACGCTACCACCGCTCGTACTCTTTTGTTGATCTTGAGCCGTATCGTACGTGGCATAAACGCTTCCCCTCTTCGGGTCCAACACATTTGCACGACTCTCTTGTTGCGCTCTGCGTATTTCGGTCATCAATTTTCAATTCTTCACTATCCTCTTCAATTTGTTTTTCCCTTGTTTCCAACCAAGGTAGAAGTGGGTCATCCTCATTATAAATATTATCCAAGTTTATTGGACAGTAGTCTCCGTCATCGACAGCTGTAATGCTTCTATGATGTCGTCGCATTCTTAGTTTTATATTGTAGTGCATGAAGACAAGTCTATCTAATGTTCTAGTCAGCAATTTATTCTTATTCTTTGAATGAATGAGCGCAAAACAACTCCAATTCCTTTCGCCGCTAGAGGAAGATGTTGTCTGGCTCAAAACTTCTACTACAAATTTTTGGAGAGCCTTCGTACTATCTCGAAATTAATTCACCATTCGGCCGGTTGCAATCTAGATACTGCATGCCGTGCAAGAGCATCTCCAAAGCTACCAAGGCGATTTCCAAATGTATCTAATTCATTTAATGCCTTTATTTGCAGATCTAAGTCGGCTCTAATCTCTTTATCACATTTTTAGCCCGACACGAACTTCATCATCCGCAACAAATGATTGGGCATATCTATACCTAGGATTTAGGTAGTAACCTGCTGCATGAAGATCGTGATGGAGTTGGTTTGTCCATCTCTTGTCGATCATCTTCCAATAAGTCTGCCAACTTCTACAATCACGTTGAATTGCAAGCTTTACCTTATCCATGGCATCATATAGGAAGCCTATGGTAGGTGCTTCATTGGATTCAACAAGACGGAGTACCCTCATTAGTGGCTCCATCACCTTTAGGATCGCCTTGACCTTCTTCTAATATTTGTTGTCCCGTATGGTGTTCACAACTTCGACCGGTATTCCTGATGTCTTCTTCCCATGTTTTGTGTTGAGCCATTCTCGGGAAGCGAACATCTCACTCAACTCTTCTCTATGCTGGAATAAACTCTCTAATGCTATAAAGTTTGTTGCGAATCTAGTCGCCGCAGGCCTCAACAACTCTCGTCCTTTCGTGAACTTTCTCATTATTGCAACTACTTGATTATGGTTGTAAATAAACGTCGTCACTTCCCTTGCCCTTTCGACCATTTCCTTAACATTCTTCTTCTTCCCAATATCTTCCAATATAAGATCAATACAATGGGCAGCACATGGTGACCAAAAAAAATGTTTTCTCTTATCCATCAACATATGTCCTGCAAGCTTATATGTTGCTTCATTATCTGTCACAATCTGCACTATATTCTCCTCTCCAATCTCGTCCACAACTTTATCCATTAGTCCATTAATATAAGTAGCATTTTTTGTTGCCTCTGAGGCATCAATTGACTTGTGGTATATAGTTCCTAAGTGGCAGTATACCATGAAGTTGATCATGCTGCGTCTGGTTGGGCCAGTCCAACCATCACACATGATTGTGCATCCTCTGGCTTGCCATACAGGTTTAAAGGTAGCCATGTATGCTTTCACATCCGCATACTCTGCATCTGTCCATTTCCCCTAATCTCCTTAGCCGTAGGAGCTTTTATTCTTTCACCTGCTTCTGCTGCTGCATCAATTACCACCTGCCAATATGGAGAATTGGCTGCGTTAGGAGGTATGTTGGCATGTATAAATAACTTTGCTGCTGCTCTACCTAATTTCTCAACGGAAGTTCTACTCCACATTTGTTTTATCTTCTTTTGTTTAGTTGATTCTTTCCTAAATAGGATTGGATCAATAGAGAGTCTCCTAGGCTTATTTACTTCTTCATCCAAATGTATAGAGGCATCACGTGAAGATGTCTGTTGTCGGCTTCCAAGCATACGCCGTAACCCACCAAACCTACCCCCCACCTCTACCTGCAGAAGCAGTTGCACTTCCAGTTGCACTCCCACTCCTACTGCCCCCCCTGTATCACGCATTGACCCATGCATGTCAAACATGCGGCGACGTTCTTCCTCTTCACGAGCTAGATGCAAGCTCTCTCTCCTAGCTATAGTAAATTCTCGATTTGAATCTTCGTCAGAATCAATAATATCTTCATCACGAATGCCCATATATTTAGGACTAAACACTTCCTGTCGAGCTGCATCTAAAATATCATCTTTCTTCTTTTGTACAGCAGCACGTTTACCCTTCGACTCATCCAGACTAGCTTGCATTAAAAGCATTATCTCTTTCGGTACTCTACTACATGGCGCAACTTGACCCTTTCGATGTGCCAAATGTTGTTTGAGACAAGTAATTCCACCAGTCACTAGTCTATCACAATACTTGCACTTCATTTGGTGTCTAGTACCACCAACCCTCTCACAATGTTGCCATCCAATATCATCACTTACTTGTTGTTGGCCAGATCCAGACATTTCTTTAGGCTTAGGTAGACACTAGATAATTAGATTTGAGTATGAGTGTATGACCTATGTTAATAAAGATGATTTTATATTCTAACTAAACCCTAAGAAGCTCCAAGGCAAAACCTGTCCAATATAAGCAAATAAAAACATAAAGTCACTAATTCGAAAATAGAAAAAAATTATAAAATGACACCCCAAATCTGTAAAATACACATTAACATGTTCTACTATGATTAACACATCACATGGCATGATTAAAACAGTAAAACAATCATTAAACAATTATTTTTTAAATTTAAAAAAGAAGGGCCATAATTAATGCGTAAATAGAAAAAAATATTAAAAAATTATAAAATGGCACCCCAAATCTGTAAAATGCACATTAACATATTCTACTATGATTAACACATCATATGGCATGATTAAAACAGTAATACAACCATTAAAAATTGATTTTTCGAATTTTAAAAAAAAGGGGCAAAATTCATGCGTAAATAGAAAAAAATATTTAAAAAATATAAAATGGGACCCCAAATCAGTAAAATGCACATTAACATGTTCTACTATGATTAACACATCATATGGAGTGATTAAAACAGCAAAACAATCATTAAAAATTGATTTTTCGAATTTAAAAAAAAAAGGGGCAAAATTCATGCGTAAATAGAAAAAAATATTTAAAAAATATAAAATGGCACCCCAAATCTGTAAAATGCACATTAACATGTTCTACTATGATTAACACATCATATGGAGTGATTAAAACAGCAAAACAATCATTAAAAATTGATTTTTTGAATTTTAAAAAAAAGGGGCAAAATTCATGCGTAAATAGAAAAAAATATTAAAAAAATATTAAATGGGACCCCAAATCTGTAAAATGCACATTAACATGTTCTACTATGATTAACACATCATATGGAGTGATTAAAACAACAAAACAATCATTAAAAATTGATTTTTTGAATTTTAAAAAAAAGGGGCAAAATTCATGCGTAAATAGAAAAAAATATTTAAAAAATATAAAATGGCACCCCAAACTGTAAAATGCACATTAACATGTTCTACTATGATTAACACATCATATGGAGTGATTAAAACAACAAAACAATCATTAAAAATTGATTTTTTGAATTTTAAAAAAAAGGGGCAAAATTCATGCGTAAATAGAAAAAAATATTAAAAAAATATTAAATGGCACCCCAAATCTGTAAATTGCATATTAACATGTTCTACTATGATTAACACATCATATGAGATAATTAAAACAGCAAAACATATTAAAAAAAGTATAAATACCTATTTTTGACAAATTTATGAAAAATGGCCCACCAAGCTTTGATTCAACAAAATCCGCCAATATAATGTGTTTTTTCCCCAAATATCCAGCCAAGGTTGGTCGAAATTAGTTGTAGAAGGAGTGAGAAGGAGTTTGGAAGCAAGAAGTTTCGAAAAAACATAAAAAACGGAGCTTAAAATGCAAAAAAAAATGGCCGTTTTTTGACCGTTACGGCGCTGACCGTTACGCCCGTATCGGCCGTTACGGCCGTATCGGCCCCGTATCGGCCGATACGGGTACAAAAATTGGAATCGGCCGTTTCGGCCCCGAATCGGGTAACGGTGCGTACCGTTACCGTTACGTATCGGCCGTATCGGCCGATACGTAACCGATTTGGCATTCCCTGGTTTGGAGTGAGTTGGAGTCCAGTTAGATTCGAATGGGAGATAGATGTTGTGGGTAGTCATGTGACAAGAACTTTTTTTTTTTTTTTTGTTATTTTGTTAGTACACCCACTGTAAGTTCACACATCACTGTTAGCCACCCCCACTAGGGAATCAATACCAAGACCTCAGTGTTGAAACGAGGTATCTTTCACTCGGTCTACCACTTGAGCTATGGATCTGGGTGTGACAAGAAGAGGTGACTTGGCATCTGGACTTCAGGGGTTCTTATTTCTGGTTTTGGATTCAAATCTACACAAAGGCTGCAGGTTGGTGTCCTGTCTTAGGAGGTATGTGGACAGCCGACTTATAGAGAAGGCACGTTTGGTCTTTGAGGTGAATGGTCAGTAGCTTTGGGCATCTCAAGGAGAATAGATATTGAGTAGGTTCATTTGCTTGGGTAAAAGAGAGGAAATTTCTCCCTCTTACCATAGTGAGACAGAAGCTTTGTTCAGAAGGTGTCACTCTCTACTGTGGATGGGGCTGATACTGCTCTACTGGAGGTGATTGGTGCATATGTGGATATTTGTTGAGATGTTTATACCAGCGAAAAGGGTGGTCGAGATTGGAGATTTTTCTGAGCCGGATTCAGTGCTTGCTACAATAGGATGGGTCTTGCGAAGGGGTTGCGGGTGGGGGTGGCATGGGGAGATGGAGGTATTGCCACACTGATTGTGGCAGTCAGTAAAAGGAAGAAGTTAGCTGATCAGTGATCTAGAGCACTGGATATGGAGGAAGGTAGATTTATGGGTAGACAAGAGGGGAGTTGAAGCTATTCAGATACTAATGGGGAAGTTTCCCTTGGGTACTCAAGAGGACAGGAAGGTACAAAAACTTCGTGGGTTAAGAAAAAGTTAGAGAAACTGGCAAAATCTACTGGGGTTTTTTAAATAAAGCCTAAAGGCCCAAGTGAGTTGATGAACATGAAGTTGAGCATCAACTATGATTTCAGGCACGAGAGAATAAGGACTTTGGGGTTGTTGGGGGGTGGAATATTGACAAGTGGCTTGCCATTAAGGATACTGTCCGCGCTACTAAAGTGGAAGTGCTGATTTTGCAAGAATCAAAGGAGTCTCTCGCCATGTTGGATATCAGGGAGACCTGGGAGAAAATGATGTTAGGTGTACATGCATAAATGCTATGGGGAGATTGGGTGAATTATAGCTGTCTGGGACTCAAAGATCCTGCAGGAAGAGGCAGTAATTTCCAGGAGGTGGTCACAGCCTATCCTCTTCAGTTCACTGAGGGACAAAAACTGGTGAGGGTTATCTGCGATGAATGGCACCAAGGATTCCTGGCTTAGCCCGGAGTTTTGGGAGGAGCTTAGCAAAATCCCAGATGTTGGAGTGTCTGGTCGTGTTACTTTAATTAATTAGATACAAGCATGAAAAATGTGGAGGCTCAAGCATGAGAACAAGCATGAAAGGTTTTAGTGAGTTTGTACAAGAGGTCAGATCTTTTCGACCTCTCACTTCAAGGAGCTAAATTTACTTGGACAACAAGTAAGCTGAGCCTATTATGAGTCGCTAGGATAGGTTCTTTATCCCTGCTTCTCAGGAGGATGCCTTCCTAGAAGCAAATTTTGTTAGGAGGATGTTTGATCACAATCCTATTTGCATCTCTTCAAAGCTGGAGTCCTGCTGCTGAAAGCAGTTCTAGTTTGAGATCATGTGGACAGATCATTTGCATTTAATCACTTTGGTCAGAGATCGGTGGTCCGTCCTTCATGCATCAACCAAGATTGGGTCGTAGTCTAGTCAAAGATGAGATTGTTGAAGGAAAAACTTGAGGAATGGAAGAATTCAGAGTTTGGGGATTTGTGGTTGGCTAAGGAAACTCTTCAACAAGAGCTAGTGGAGTCAGAGGAAGAGGAGGTCAATGCAGGAGTGCATTCTCGGGACGTACTGGCTAGAAAAGAAGTTGAAGTGTGCTGGAATCTACCATGCAGTGAGAAGAAAATACTGGAAGAAATTTTCTTGGGATGGATTAAAGGAGATAGTAATACTGCATCTTTCTGTAAGATAGTGAAATGCTCGAAGGAGGGTTTTCTTCCTCAATCACATCTGATTAGACATTTATCCGTCAAAGAGAATATATGTAATTGCTTCTCCAACCACTTCTGTGCTACTTTTTCTTAAGAGTTCCCATCAAAGCCTTCGACCGAGGAAGTTCCGTCTATTGTTATCTCAGAAGCTCAAGCAGAAGATGTGGAATCATAGTTACTGCAGTTTTTGAGGCAAAAATGCATCATGCCCTTGGTCCCGATATCTTCGGCCTTGCATTCTGCCAAACTTGCTGTGAACTTATAGAAGTAGATTTGATGGTGGTGTTTAGTGAGATTCATGAGGGGAGAGAGATTCAAATAAGTAGGTGCTTTTTTCTTATCTGTCATTGTACAAAAAAGAGGGAGCTGATCTAGGTGTACCAATTTTCGGCGTATAAGCATCTATAAAGTGATCGCAAGGTGCTGGCAAGAAGATTGCAGAAGGTCACTAATAATTGTTGCTCCAATGTGTATTTTTGCAGGGTAGATATGTGATGGATAGGTTGTTTATCACTAATGAGTTAGTCAATGGGTATAGGGGGAAAGGTCTAAAAGGCTTTATACTAAAATACACCTTGAAAAGGCTGATGATTGTGTTATTTGGAGTTTCATCTACATTCTAGGTCGAACGGGTTTGGGCTTGAGGTGGCAAAGGCGGATAAAATCATGCATTGTGCCCCCCTTTGTTCTCTATTATGGGTCTCTAAATTATTTCTTTGAGGAGAGGGATCTGGGACGGGGATCCTTTATCCCCCTCATTAGTCTCGTAGGTGGTATTTGATATGTTTGCTTGGCTTGGAAAGCCAATGGTACATATGTTGATGGATCTTGTTTATTTATGACCACTTAATTGAATGGAATATACTTTGTTTTTCAACAATAAGTGTGTGAAACTTATGCATTACATATGTTTAGTGGGTTATAAAAGTTCCTCATGGAATCTCTATTGTGGGTCCATGGGAAAAGAATGAAGTGGACACAACCATTATGGCTAAGGGAGAGTTGTCTCCATGGCTAAGTACCATAAATTCCATAACCACGTCATCGGGTTTGGGTGACTAGGAATTAGTTTTATGGGTATCATGTGTATATTGGAACCAAGAACTATGGGTGGCAATGGGCCAGATTACTTGACCTTGAAGGGCTAGAGCTTCAGCCACTAAACTTGGCCTGAGGGCTTGAAATCTAGGTCCATTTTCGGGCCAGGTTGGGTCAAGGCCAATGATGAACAGCTCGGCCCATATCTCTAGTGTATATATTACATGGTATATAGGTATTAGTAACTTAGACTATAGAGTTCGTATACTAGTATATGTAGTAATATAAAGAACTTTGGTACTCTAGGAGAATGTGATGGATGATACTTAGGTGCTTATAAAATGTCCAAATTGTGAATCCCACTTTAGATGGATATATTGTTGCACTTATTGAGGTCCATGCATATGGTGGATAATTGGGTGGGACATATGCTTGGTTGATGAATGGTCTTATCTGACACAGATGTGACATAGAAAAACTTTTTCTTTGAAAGAACATGATGGTTCATAAACAATCACTCACTAATTACACCTGTAGATACATGTAACTTATCTTTAACTTATAGGGGTGGCCCGGCCCTAGCCTGGCCCGGCCCGGCCCTCTAGGGCGAGGGCTAGGGTCAGGTCCTACTTAGCCGATTAGGGTTTGGACTGGGCTGGGGCAAGGGCTTAGAGCAACGCAAGCCTTCAGGGCCAACCTTGGCCTAGCCCATTGCCACCCTTACCAATAATCAGTGGGATGGATTTATCTCTACCATTGGGCATTTTGTTGCCAACAGCCTTCTCCACATGTGAGTCTGTGTGGTCACTTGTCTTTGCAAGTACTTGTATTGGGCTTGATGGATATTCATATTGGAGGATTGCATCAAGTCTCCTAACCTCGAGGCTCATCATGCTCAGATTGGAGTGTTCTAGCTTTGACTAAATTTTTGGACTTGAGGTCATGAAAGAACTCCGTGGTCCTAGTGTTGAGGCACCTTTTGAGGTTACATTGGTGGCTGACACAAGGGTGTTGTTAGGAGCACATGTTAGATGCAATGGAAGCCTACATGCACCAACAAGGGATCCATTAGCCTTCCTCAGACCTAGTTGTAGATAGATCTTGTCAATTAGACTATCTATTAAGTGTTTTAAAGCTGGCTACTGCAGTCCAATGTTTTCAAAAGGTTTCTATTAACTCAAATTGTGTTGTAAATTGCTTGATCTTGGGCTTAATAAAGCTAACTTGATAGGCTTTCAAACATGACTACTTTCGTGTTGTTCTGACATTGTTTGGTACCCTAAAAGTGGCTCGCTAAAAAGATGAAGAAAACACAAAAGGAAACTTATTAGACAAGTCATGATTTAATTCAACCTAATGAATAACTAAAATAAATCCTATGAGTTTGGTGGCCATTCAATTGATCCCATAGGCCCCACAATATAATTTGACCGTTGATCTTATTCATTGTTCAAAGTATCCCCGATATTATCGAAATCTCCGATTTTATCTTTATCTCCAGCTCAACGATATCGATAATGTTAGTAGCGATATTGATAACACTGGTAGTATTAGAAATTCTAGGCATCGACGATGCGTCATTAAGTATTGCCAATGTATCACCAATATTTTCTGCTGCGTAAATTTTAAGTGTCACTTGTATTGCCAATGTATCGCCAATATTTTTGACCATGTAAATTTTGAGTGCCACTTATGTTACTAGTGTATTGGCGATATTTCAATGATATCACCAACGTTTTGATATAGCCATAAATCCATTTATTACAACAAAAATTCATTTCAAATTTCTTTAGGGGCATACTTTTTACCATGTAAATTTCGAGTGCCGCTTGTATTACTAGTGTATTAGCTATATTTCAATGATATCACCAATGTTTCGATATCGCCATGAATCTGTTTATTAAAAAAAAAATTTTCATTTCAAATTTCTTTAGGGGTACATGTATGCAGTGTTCAATTTGTTGATGATAATACTGATAATATCGTGATCTTATTGTTATCGCAACATGGGCGATATCAAGACCCCAAATTTTCATTTCTTTTCCAGTTGTTGACAATTTCTCTGAGAAATATTGTGTTGTCAATATTCTGAAATATTTGACAAATGTTTGCATGGAAGGTTGGATAGATGGTTGGACGGATAGATGGGATGGATGATATGGTTGAATTGATTTCCTACGACAACACATGCTTTTTTAGGCCCCCATTAAATGGGAACTTATTATGTATGCATCCTTTTTTGTAATTTTTAGTTTCTAAATATGCAAATATGTGTATTTTAACATCTCTTGAAGTTTCATTGAAAAGTTCCACCATATTCCCCATGTTTCCCTGCATTTCCGGTTATTGGCGATATTATCGACGATATCGATATTGTTTTCATATCCCTGGCCAACGAAACTTGTAGCGATACCGATACTTCAAACACTGATCTTATTAGACTTAGCTATTAATTTAAATATTGGTATAAATGTCGGATCATTGGGATATAAAAGCATATTGGTATTGCATATATCGTGGAATGAGGGAAACATCAAAAAAATGGTGAAATCTTTCAATGAAACTTTAGGAGATGCTAAGAGAGACATGATTATATACTTAAACTCAAAACATTGCAAAAAATAAGAATGCATGATAAGGAGGGAGGGAATCTCATTGAAAGTAAAAATAAAAATATTTATTTAATATAGTAAATGATTTTAAAATTTAGGAAATATACTTATAAAATGATTATTCTATGTTTTAAAAAATTCGAAATAAAATCTGATAATTTCGTGAAAAATATCATTGGATCAAAATTTCACGATAATAGTGTGATATTTACAAAATCTTGGCAATCTTTGTCACATTGTTCTTTAGCTTAGATGGCAATAACTTCAAGGTTCAGTTAGGGCCCATTTGGTTGGTGGGAAAAGAAAAGAAAAAAAAAACCTGTAATGATTATCTAATGATGATTTCTCAAGATTTCCCATGAGCATGAATTCCCATGGATTTCATTTTAGGAGTCTTGTTTAAATAACAAGTGGAAACTCAAATAAAGCTCTTACAAAAATTGCCCTGTATTTTGTGCTATGGGATTTTGACTATGGTGTTTTGGGTAATGATTACGTTTTTCCATCTAATGTTTCCTTTGCCATCCAAACATGGCGAAACGTCCCATCATGGGAAAATTCATCCTTTAGTTTCTTTTCCTTCCCACCATCCAAACAGGTCCTCAACGTTTTGGAAATTTATTGATTTCTCCCCAAAAGTGATTTTTGTGCTTCCACATAGAATTTTGGATTGCTTTGGCCCATTAAATGACTAGATCATTTCTTCTTAAATGCTTTGTACCATGCGTATATATGTTTGTAGGAAGCTGCCATTGAAGAGTACTTCAAGCCAATCGACAAGGAGGCTCAGATAATAATGAACATGCAGCTGGAAGGAGAGGAAAAGACCATGAGGGAGATGATGAAAGCCATGCAAGAGCAAGCTTTGCTCGAGAAAGCTGCTTTACAGAAGATTGCGAAAGCTGGTAGTTCAAATGGAAATCACCACAACCAAGATACGGCATCGATCCCTGCCACAGTATCCGGCCCTGCCAGCCAAGCCAAGTAGATGAAACAATTAGCACAAACCAACACCAACTATAGATTGAATGCAAATTCCATTGGATAGGAGGTCGAAGGATGATTCTCCAAAGTTCTAGCATTCACATGGAATTTAATTTTTAGGTTTCCAGAGAAGAGTAAGACAGCGGCTATTCCAGTCATTTCATAAGACAAGGTACTTGCTTGTAATTTATAGAGAAATGAGTTCCTTTTCATTGTTGTTGTTTAAACATCTTGAATACATGTTATTCTCACAAACTTGGATGGGTATGATGATTTATTGGCAAAGCTACCTGAATTTTCATTTTGCTGATCACTGGGGCTATTTATACAGTAGCTTGCTAACCATGGTTTTTCCTTCTCTAATTTTTTGCTTTTTATTTTTTATTATTTATTTATTTTTGTTAAATTGTTTGGTGCGATGTAATAAGAAATTATGTATAGGGGTGAAAACCTCTGAAATTCAGGAACAAACCTGCATTTATAGTCTGTGGTCTAAGACATAAGGCAATAAAAATCAATGCAAAAATATTTTGGATTTATTTGTTTATTGATTAGCTGATTGAAGACAAACAATAAAAAATTATTTTCCTGTAGGTAGGACTATTTTGTTATTTTAACTTACCAGGCAAAGCTTTTCAAAATATTGTGAAATATTTAAAAGCCTGTTTGGGTTTGGTGGAAATAAAAAAGAGGAAAGGAAATCAATTTCCTCAAATGTGACATTTTTCCCTCGTTTGTGGAAATCAATTTTCTTTTCTTCTAATTTTCTCAGGAAAGGGATGTTTCCTTTTCCCCATTCAGACCCAAAGAAGAAACATTTTTTTTTTTTTTTTTGTTTTAAAATTTTTCCTTAGCTTTTCTGAGACGAAACATTTTCCTTTCCTCAGCTACCTTTTGATTTCCAAGTGAATTGGAAATTCTGTGGTCTTACGTTCCTATACTTAGGTGTCGTTTTATCTTTTATCTTTTTTTTTTTTTTTTTTTCCACTTGTAGTTCCTATATATGCGAAAGTTTTAGCTCCCCCCACACGATCCTTCACATTGGCACATGCCAATATGGCATGTCAAACATCCGGGCAGTGCATATAGTGGACTAGTGTGAAGATGGATATGAGAAAACCAGGGTGGTCCACTCATCAGGTGGGCCAGTCCTACACAAAATGAATTCGATGTTCTAAAGAAACTTGCCAATGGTGTCACAAGCCTGATGTTTTCTTATGGTCATATTCAGTGGGGGCTGCTGCATGCACATATAAGATGTCCTGCCGATTTGCAGGTTGGCATGTGTGCCTAGGGCTGTCAATGGCTACCCTATCATATTGGGTCATGTCTATTTTTTTTTGGACACTGTCAAGAAATCACGTCCAGTGGTCCAGATAGGTTCAGATAGGGTCCATCCATGTGTTAAAATCTAGCTGGTCAGGTCAAGTCGGGTCCAATTAGTTTTAATTAGGGCTGAAAGTCAGGCGGGTTTAACCCGACCGACCGACCCATGACTGACCCGACATTGGGTTGGGCTTAGGCAGGATGTATCGGGTTTGGTCTAGGGCTGAGGCTATACAAACACTAACTTGATAAAACTTGGGTTGGGCTCTTGTTGAGGTCCTAGTTGCCCAACCGAACCCGAACCCGAACCCGATCGATATATAAGTTATAAATGATAATTGAGAGTCGATCATCTGTGTCAAAGGCGCAGTAAATTCCAGTGCCGTTGGGTCTAGTCCAAGTCATTTCCGATGACATAAGCTAACAAGATATGCACGTTTTCTCTCTCCCAAATAGATTGGGTTCTACACAACATGACTTTTAAAAGAGTTCATATATTTTAGCTTGTTTATTTAGAAAAAATGTTCTTTATGATAAATAGCTACAATATATATAGTTATGCCCACCTATGCATGTGCGCAACTTTGCACATGTGTCATGCGTCTAATCCGAACAGTCCATGTGATGCGGAATCCCATGAAACCCCAAGGGACAAAATTTTCACCCTTATCTAAAATTCTGGTGGGCCATAGCAAAGAAAAATGTAAATTAAAGGAGGAAACTGTTTTCATTTTTCATGGCCCATCAAAGTTTTGGATCAAAGTAAAAATTGGGCCTGGGGGATTTCATGAGGTGTTGCTTCACACGTGGACCATTTGTGCATATGGTCGACCATCGTGAAACTTGTCGAACATCAACCCCATCAGTCAGATGCACCATTCCATGGTGGGCCTCGGGCTTAAACATCAAGTCAATCTATGACTTGTGTGGGCCACACCACATACAAAAGTTGAGAGGGGTTACTCTCCCTTTAAAACATTCATAATTATTTGTTGGGCCCACAGAGATGTGGTTCACAAATCCAGCCCATCCATTATGTGTGTCCCACTTGGATGAGGGGTCAGACCAAGTTTCAGAGGCATCCAAGTTTCAAGTGGGCTCCAACAAGTGCTTTTATATGTTTTAGGCATGTCTTCTCATGATTTTAGATGATATAGCCCACCTGAGTACTCTCTCTCTCTCTCTCTCTCTCTCTCTCTCTCTCTCTCTCCCCCTCTCTCTCTCTATATATATATACACACACACACAGACATCATGGTAGGGCCCACACAACTAGTTCCCATGAGGTCGTCCTCATAGAACCTTTTCCACACACACACACACACATATATCAAATATTCTAGCAATGGATAAGGTTTCCGAAGCCATATGCATGTAAGAAAGGCTATTTACGCACCACATGTGTCAAAGTGGCATGTGTGTAGGATCTAAATCCATATATCAGGTGGGCATGACCAGGTAAATCCTCTTATTTTACGAAACCCAATCAAAAACTGATATCTAGAGACCCGATGGTTGCCCAACGAGTACTGAAACCCGATCAGATCTAGGTCCGGATCTTCAAGAAATGAGACGCTCAGACCCGCGAAGACCTCAACCCAGTTATGTCAGGTCTATATGGGTACTACAGAACCTGACCTGAAACTGCACCGTTGAGAGCTATATGTGTGTTGCATGTAGGGGTAAGTGTAGGGAGGGGTCTGTGTGGGTCTAGAAAACCTCTAATATGTGTCGTTGATTATTTACTAAAACCAAAAAAAAAGAAGAAAGTTTGGTTGATCAGTCGCATGATTTTGTGACTGGAAAATCTATTTACCATGTCTTTACATCAAAACTTACTATGTTATACTTAGTTGACTAGTGTTTATAAACTTAAGGGGGTTTTCATATAACCTCCTGCCTTTTAAGGCTATTTCTCTAAAATAGCCTGCTTTCAAAATAATTAAGCTGTTAGACAATCGGACGTCTTGGTTATATACCATTTAATAAAAGGCAAGTGATATTCTCACTATGATGTTTGTAAGTAATCTACTCTGTCCATATGTTTTTCCAGATTATTTTAGGGCATTAACCCAAAAATGAGGCAAATCCAAAGCTCAAGTGACCCACACAATAGAAAAGAGTGGAAACTGTACGCACAATTGAAATATTCGTGGGCCCACATAAGCTTCTAGCATACTAATATTTTTGTTCCGTTAGATTATCCCAGGAGATTAGAAATGTTTAAACGGTAAGCAACTCCTTTTCATTGTTTCCAGTCGCATGGCCCACTTGAGCTAGATCTGCATGATTTTTGGATTCATGACGCAGCATGAGCTTGCCAAAATAAACATCATAGTGCTCCACCAATGGTAAGGTAAATGATATTCAGGTCATTTACGTCACGTCAGCCTGAAATTGCGGTAGTAAGAGAGAGGGGAGTGGATAAGGTGTGGCCCTGGCCACGCTCAACACGGTGCGACCATCACCGTATGCCCCTCCTTGATATACATATTGTACATCGTTGCTGTACATTCAGTTCTGCAGGTCATGTATGACATGGTCCAATAAATGAAGCAGATCCAAGTATCGGGTGGACCCAATACATGAAATAGTGGTGATTGGTTATTAAAAGCTTCGTGGGCCACAAATTATTATTATTATTTTAAAAAATCAAGTTGATATTTATTTTTTTCTTTCATGCAGTTATATGTGACCTTATCAACGGCTTAGATTGCAAATAAACATTATAATGAGTTTCAGGTGGGTCCCACTGTGAGAGTTGCACTGTTGGGTGAGGCCGGGATGCATCTAATCTGCTCCCCAGAAGATGAGATGTCACCTGGCCTGGGTCGAAGTTAGGTAGGGCCAACCACAGTGTCTGTAAAAAAATTCATGTTGTCTGTATGTTTTGCCAGATCATTTTATAGTATGAACAAAACAGAATAAGGCTGATCTTAAGCTCAAGTGGGCCATACGATAGAAAACAATGTAGATTGTATACCCAGCGTGGAAACATTCGTGGCGCTACATAAACTTTGAATCAGTCTATTTTTTCTTGTTCGGTTCGTTTCAGTGGAAATGACTTTACGAACGGTTTGGATTGCATATAAACATCACGTCAGAGACCAGAAAGGTTTGAATGATAGGCAGCCGCTTTCCACCGTTTCCAGTCGTGTTGCCCACCTGAGTGTCAGATCCGGCTGGTCTCATGTCTTAACATGAGCTAACAGAAAAGATGGACGGGTGGATTTCTCACAAACATTATCGTGGGCCCCACCTTTGGTGGGTCAGCCACGGTCAGGTCATCTGATTTCCTTTGGGGGGCCTGGCGGTCAGAACCTAGGTGGGGCCCACCATGGTGTTTGTGAAAAATACATGCCATCTATTCGTTTGGAAAAATCATTTTATGGCATGAACCCAAAAATGAGGCACATTCAACGGCCACGTGGACTACGCCAAATAGAATCATTATAAGGGCCCACCTGCTACTCTGATTTTCCTCATTTTTGGGCTCATTGCCTGAAATGAGATTGCAAAACGGATGGATGGCGTAGATTACACATATACATAAAGATGGGCTCCATCAAACCCCAACCCTTCCAACGATTATATCACGGTCAAACCGTAAGACGGTAGGGGCAAATAGGACCTTTAGATGAGAGCGAATTACATTTGGTCCCATGCCAATTCCACTCAATGTTTGAGAAGAATGGAAAAGCTTGGAATTAGATTAGATAGAATTGCGTTGGTCCTGTGCCAATTCCACTCAATGTTAGCAACTTGCGTAGGTCTCACCATGATGTGTGGGCTATATCTACACCATCCACCCATTTTTTGAGATCATTTTAGAGGATGAGCCAAAAAATCAAGTAGATCTAAAGCTCAAGTGGACCCCACCATAAAAAACAGCAGGGATTGAATACCTACTGTTGAAAACTTCTTTGGGGCCACAAAAGTTTTGGATCTGCTGCATTTTTAGGCCCATGCAATAAAACAAGGTTATAAAATAGATGAAGGTTTGGATATAACATACATATGTTATTCTCAATAGTTTCAAATGATGGTGGGTATATCTATTCAATGTACCACTGTATTACAAGCATACCATGGAATTAAGCTCATCCATGGTAACAAGGGACAATCCTACCAATACTTAATAATTAAGTTTTTTTAATCCCATCCCACCAAATCCATCCCAATACCATGCGCCAAACACCCGCTGACGGTACACTTCCGTCTTTGGGCATTAGTCAAGATCAAACAGGTGGGTTTTTCTCCCATTTCATAAACGTTAGGCATTTTGCTTTGAATATTTTGAAGGCATGCACTTTTCTAGAAATAGATTAAAAGACAGGCGGTTATATGATAAAAACCGTAAACTAGGTTTGAAAATCTAAAAACGTGACCCGATTTTGGGTAAGGTCAGGTTGACTCAAGGACCTGACTCTGTATATAATTACTATTTAAATAAAAATTAAATTTTAAGGAGGATGATAATCAAACAAGTCATTGAGTCGAGTTGTTGAGTCTCCCAGCTGAGTTGAAGTCAAGTCAGTTACGGTTCCAAATTAATCTAGCTGAGTCAGATTGACTGGCTGAGTTTCGAGTCGAATCAGTGAGCTTTAGAACCATATTCATGGCGTAAATGGAAGTTTTGCCGTTCCATCTCTTATGCACTGATGCAAGTAATGAACGGTTTGATCACACAAGCACCAACACCAAAAGGGCGAGCAAGCAGAGTGAGGTGATGGAGGGGCGGTTGCTTAGACAAAACTGCTGAGCACGAAGCATCGACACGCATGACAGTGAACAGGTGAATGGGCCATATATGTCCCATTGGGATGGGGTGACCTCTTGGTTTTAACAGGCACTGATTTGATGGTAGAGATGTTTGGTACACTGAATGTCAGGCATGTGTTTCATCCAGCCTCATTCTTGAATTTGATGGTAGGGATGGTTGGGCAGTGAATGTCGGGTGTATGTCTCAAACCCACTGCCATTCTTCTAACTTGTCCTCTCTCTCTCTCTCTCTCTCTCTCTCTCTCTCTCTCTCTTTTGTTTCTTGTTGGAAAGTGTATACTCACTGTCACGAACAAAATGAATGAATGCACCGGTACCATGTGCTCTCTATAGTCATTTTCTGACACACATACCCATTCATTCATGCTACTCTAATATTATCCATCCTTATCCAAAAACTCCAAAAAGGTTTATTTTCCAAGGTAATGATAATCTCCTTCCTCTCTCATGAAGAATGAGAAATTTCCATATCATTTACCAATATCCTTCGTGGATTTGGACCGTCCATCTAGTGGACCATATTGCGGATGGCTAAGTTTCAATTTTATTACATGAATGATTTTTCACTTCCACGCTTTTTCCAAAGGGGCACACCTGAATTTTCACTTCCAGGCGGATGGGACCTTTCATCTAGTTGCATGTTGTGTGTAATTTTTGGGTTTTGCCTAATCTAGACTCTTAAAAACAAAAATCTCCTCAGAAACCCATTATAAATGGCCCCTTCTCCTTTTCACTTCACAATCTCAGGGACTACCGAAAGCCAAAAGAGAGAATTCCGTCTCCTGAAAGCCATATCTAGCGTAGCATCATTCACTTCCTCTGCTGAATATTAACCACTGACCATCTTGTGACTGCCGATGGTCTGATTGTTACAACTATCTGATTGGTGTTGCTATTGAACCGTCATCAGGCATCCACCGCGGAGCTTATACTAGATGGAGGGTTGCGATTTGCAGTCACCGCCCGTGCCTATTGAAGTACTTTATTAACTAAAATAATACTAGCAGCTGAGGAAACTAGCTAGGGGTAGGCCTATAAATTAAATGAGGTAAAGACAACTCAATGCCAGATTCTATCCCAACCATACGAGTTTCTACTGCAACACGAAAATAGCAAGGGGGATTTCATTGAGTGAGGGGCTGATTTTATGTTTAGGTCTGGAAAAATGATGAGAAATGAATGCTCTTGAAAATCCAATTCTCAAAATTTACATCTTTTTAAGATTTTCATTTTTAAGGTGGGCTGCGAAATTTTCCGAAATGAATTCTAAATGTAATAACCATATTTTGGAAAAGCCTGAGCTTTGCTAAGCCTACACGTATACAATAATGCTAATGCACACCCCACCACATGTGCTATTGTGGCTGACAGGTGCAATATCCAACCCATCCATAAGGTGGTCATGGCCATGTCTCCTTCTCTTAAAAATAAATCTTGTCCATACAGTAGGTGGGCCACAATGTGAAAAACATTTAGACGGTATAAAAACTTCTGCCTTATGCGTAAATTAATTTTCTAAACTGTGCTACATCTAACAATTGGACGGCCTTAATTCTTTGGTGGAAGTATCTAAATAATGGTACGCCTCTCATGAATGGATTACGTCTAGTACCAACGTGCCAACCTCTAAGCAGCCCATGTTGAAAATTGGATGCCTCAAATCTACGTTGAAACCGAGGCAATCAACTACTCGATGGTTTGATCGAGAGGTCGAAGGATATAAAAAATACTTGGTTTTTTAGTAAAATTTTCTGGAGTGTGAAAATTCTGGTCGACAGGTTGACCTAACTGTTCGATGCATCTTGACCGATCAAACTGATTGGTCAATGAATTGCGCAGTTTGCACAGTTTTGCATGATTTATTTTTATTTCTATTTTTACCTCAATATATGGGTGTAATCGGGATTATGGTGGTGTTTAGACATACTTAAGGGTTTGAGAGAGTTTTGGAGAGAGAAAAAGCTAGGGCTTAAAATTGCGGTAAAGACCGCAATAGAAGAAGTTGGAATAGGTCAAAGTGTGCTGGAGGGGGGTGAACAGGACTTTTATAAAATTTTATGCCATTTGAAATCCTATTAACCTAATTTTGATCTAACATGCAATCATCAAGATATACTCATTTCAACTCTAATGGCTTTCAAGCCAAGTAGAGGATCCAATCACAAGATAACTAAATATTTAAACAAGATATAACAATTAGTCTATGATGATGGATGAACTATGTGAAAGTGTGTGAGATGTGATTCTTTTCAGTTTTAGATATTCATGTTATCATGCTTTAAATGAACATTCAAGATATACACAATAAAAGAATACACAAATAGCAATCTTAAATATAGTCATTTATAGTGGTTTGGCTATGTACCTATTCCACTCCCGGCGGACGCACTCAACCATTGAGTGTACCGGATTTCACTAATAGAGGTTTCAAATCAGGTTTACCTCTAACCTTTACAACCTACACAAGGTTGACTCTAGGACCTATACAAGATACCTAGACTATACAAGGCAAACGTTTATGCCTTACACAAGAGCAAAGGTTCTACACAAAGCACCTAGGTTTCATGCCCTACACAAGAGCAAAAGATCCATACAAGGAACCTAAGTTTTATTCCCTACACAAAAGCAAAGGTTCCACATAAGGAACCTAGGTTTTAGGACACACAGGCCAAAGATCCACACAAGGACCCTAGGTTTTAGGCACATAGGCTAAGGATCCACACAAGGACCCTAGTTTAGACCACACAGGTCAAGGATCCACACTAAGACTCTAGTTTAGGCCACACAGGCCAAGGACCTACACAAAGGACCTAAGTTTATACCCTACACAAGAGCAAAGGTCCTACACAAAGAACTTAAAATGTACTCTCCTGTCGGAGGCCTCCTATGAGGGCTTGTAAGGGGTGAGATGTACCTGTGACCCAATCCTGCACAAGGAATGATCAATAGGGTCTATGGACTCTAATGAATTACAGATAAGTAGGTGAGCCCCGTTCTATACGTTGATGAAGACGATCTCCCTTGATGACGAAGATTCTTCAGCTTCCTTGATCCGCAACACTGATGATGCTCCAATATAAGGCGATTAGTTGGGTCAAGGTTTTGTTGGAATCTACTTTAATGAATATTACTCATTTGAGAGACGGAGAGATTCCAAGCTCTTATGCATTCAGCTCAATGATTTGCCATTAAGATAGTAGCTGGATGATCCTTGAATGAGGAAGTTTATTCACCAATCCACTCTATTGAATATCAATAAAGAGAGTGGATTGAAGGATGAACTCCCATGAGAAAAAAAGCTTGGGGTAGGTGATATGCAATTAGTCTCTCAAAGCTCTCTCTCTTTTTCTCAATACAATAACCAAGAACAAGCTCTCCTTATAAAGGCAAAAAGCTACAATGGAAATAAAACTGTCAATTTCTGATTGAGTTCGATGTCATCGAATGTATACTTTTGATGCCATCGAATATCGGTTCGATGATACGAACTCAACTGTAAAACATTCCTGGAACTTGTTGATAGATGATCGATGTCATCGAGATTTAAACTTTGATGCCATCGAATTGTAGTTCGATTCCTCGATATTATATGTGACTTTACATAAGAGCTTGCTGGACAAATAAAAGGCTAACTACGATGTCATCGATCCTGATTCGATGTCATCAAAATTCAAATTTTGATGTCATCGAATCACAGTTCGATTCATCGATCTTTTCAGAAGATATTCCTTGAAAGCTTGCTGGACACTTCTTTGTCCTTTTTCGATGTCATCGAGACTTACTCGATTCCTCGAACATTTCCATTGTTTTTCCTCTGAAGCTTGCTGGTCATACACTTGTCTGAATTCGATGACATCAAGCCTTTCTCGATGATATCGAAGTTTGAATTTCGATGTCGTCGAGTCTCGTTCGAATCCTCGAGCAATGTCAGAATATTTTCGAAGAAGATTTGCTGGACAATGCTCTAAGTCCTTTGATTTCATCGACTCTCCCTTGATGTCATTGATTACTGATGTTCGATGTCATCGAAGGCATGTTCGATTCATCGAATATTTTGTCCAAATACTTTGTGATTGTTGGACATAAAAGGTCTCATTTCGATGTCATCGATTCCAGTTCGAGGTCATCGATTCCAGTTGTGTTCGATGTCATCGACTCCAATACGATGTCATCGAACTAAGCAGAAAACTTAGAAAATTTTTCCTGTTTAAAAACAAGTTTTCTCACTTTTTACTCTTATGTTGTTCTAAGGCTTTTTTAAGGGTTTATTCACCTAGGTGTTTTGGGACATGGGATGTGAGGCTTAATTTACCTTTGATGGGCTCAGAACACGCATCCAGTTGAGGCATGTCTTGAACGATCTGCATATGGAGCTCACCCAACTCACCGACTCAACCCTCACGCTATTGGACAAACCAGAGCACTTTCAAGGCTTTGCTTTTCCTCTTGGGGCTTTCATCGATAAGGTTTCATCTCTTGTAACTTTTTTATTCATAGTGTATTATCGTTTTGTTTTGTGGTATTTTTTTGAAATTGCGTTTAAACAGCTAATCGAAGTATGGAATTATGGCCAAGTGTCCTGGAGGGGAGTGACTAGGAATTTTAAAAATTTTAATCATACTTAAAAATTAATATGACTAATTTAAACAAAAGTAAGCAGGATTAACATAAACCTATTCACACGTACAAAAGATAGGATAGTGAAATGTATAACAGTTGCAATGCATCAAATATGTAGGGTGCGAAAATTAATCATATCATGAATCAACACAACATAAACAAAAACATGCATCACAAACACAACGATATATAGTGGTTTGGCTATGTGCCTACTCCACTATCGGCTGACGCACTCATCCTTATGAGTGTACCAGATTTTACTATTCAATGATTTAAAATCAAGTTAACCATAAACCTTTACAACATAAACAAGGTTAAATTAAGGTGTCTACACAAGACTACCCTAGGTGCCTACACAAGGCAACTTTCAATGCATACATAAGGCAAACTCTATGCCTATACCTGGCAACTTCTTGGGCTTACAAAGGCAACCTATAATGCCTACACAGGGTAGTAAGTCCTACGTAAGGACACTACACATATTCTCCCGTCGGAGACCTACGAAAGGTCTTAGTGAGTTTGACAACCGAAACTCTGAATTTCAATCCTACACAAGGAAAGGGCTTCAGACACAACGAATTGTAAAACTTACTTGTAAGTGAGTGAGCCCCGTTTAGCACATGTTGTTGAAGATCTTCCTAGTGGTGAAGAGTCTTCAACTCCATTCGATGCCATCGAACTTATCCATGATTTTTTCATAGCTTGGTTGTTGGACTTTTAGCCCATTGTTTCGATGCTATCGAAGCTGCTTGATTGGTTTGGGAAGTGAGGCTTAATATACCTGTATTGTGCACTCGAACTTCTTCAACTTGGTGAGTCTTGATCTTATAGTCTTCATATGGGGCTCACTTGACACTAGGACTCAACATTCATGTACATTGATAAACAATGGTAGTTTCATTTTTCTGCAAGGGTTTTTCCACGTAACTTCAGAGTGTTCTCTTTTGGATTTGCTTGTGTGATTGTGATTACTTTGTTTAATTCCTCTTTGTGTACTTTCGTGAGTCCTAACAAGTAGTATCAGAGTTAACATTGGGAAGGATATCGAATTTGAAGACAAGATATCTAGGTCGTCTAACATGAAGTTCGATGTAGAGAAGTATTCTAGGAAAAATAATTTTGAACTATGGAAGGTGAAGATGAAGGGCCTTCTAGTTTATCAAGTATTGGAAAACACACTATTTGGAAAGCAACCAGAAATTATGAAAGAAAAAGAGTGAAACAAGTTAGATCAAAAGGACAATATCTCAATTCAAGTGTTTCTAACGGATGAGGTCCTCTACAATGTCATGAGAAAGAAAACTAAGGCTGATCCATGGATGGAGTTAGAGAACATCTATGCGACGAGGTTTCTTGATAATCGTTTGTATCTGAAACTACATTTATTCAATCTAAAGATGACTAGGGGAGCTGATGTTGAGATTTATATTAGTAACTTTAATAGGATTGTTTGTAAATTGTTGGATGTGAATGAGGGGATGAAGGATGGAGATCAATCATGTATTCTGTTAAATTCTCTTCCAGAATTGTATGACTCGTTTAAAGACTCTTTGTGCACCTATAAGACGACCATTAGCGTTGAGATCGTTATTTCAGCTCTTCAGTCGAAGGCGATGAGAAAGAAAATCAGTGACGTGGGTGCTTTTACGGATGCAGTAGTTAAAGGGGGAGAAATTCTGAGTGGGATAGAGGATGTTCACAATTGAGATCCAAATCCAGGGCAAGGGCAAAGATAGTTAAAGTGCTGGAGTTGTGACATGATAGGGAACATGAAGAAAGATTGTCAGAATTCGAGGTCTAGAAAGGAGAATGTAAGTTGAGCTATAGATGTTCTAGAGGGGGGGGGGGGGGGTTTGAATAGGACTTAACCAAAATTTGATAATCAATTACAAAAAATAAATTCACAATAACAATTAATATTGAAATATTGATTTTAATTGAGTCGTAGGACAACCTTCACCTAAAATCTTAGGTAGGAAAATCTTATTTCACGACATCCTTGATTTCAATATTTCAAAATAAAAAAACAAGAATAAGATTATTAATCACCACAATACACATAGAGTTATAGTGGTTCAATACTTAACACACACCTACTCCACTCTCAAAATTACTACTCCATATAATTTTGACTTTCCAATATTTTCAAACTTTTCACAAGCTATCCTCAATAACCTCTTACAATTTTTGTGATTTTCACAAGCTATCACAACAAAACTGAAAGTGCCCTGATTTGTCAATTAACATGACGATTGAGTCAGCAACTCAAGTGAGCCCCATATGAAGATCATTCAAGTGTCTGCCTCAACTGGATGTGTGCTCCTATAATGCCCTAAAAATTGGGGGTCGAGTAGGAGCCCAACTCCCGAGTTCCAGCACATCACTTTTGCAACATAGATAGTGATGATTAAATGTTATTTGTATTAGTGCATTTAAACATGAGTGAGATTATACCAAAACAACATATCATACTCCAGGGATAGTTAAATTACGGAAGCAGAAGACTGTGATAAGTACATATAAGCATACAAGTGAATTGTAAGTCCCTAGAGTATGAATGTCACCAGATTAAATAATTACATGTATAATTCTAAAATTCACAAGATGAAGATGTGTAATGTTCCACTATCCATATCCCTGTAGCCCCGATTCGCAGCCCCAGGTCTACATAGACCCACCAGAGAGTTGCATGTAGGAGAACTCCTTCTCGTCATCACAGAAGACAGGCTCCATCTCGTAAGCCTCGTCATCACCTGAAACTACAGCAAAGTCTGGTTGGTGTTTTAAAACACCGTCCCAGAGTGGGAGTGATAAACTCAGTGGAGCTATAAGGAAAAGGTTAACATGTTATCAATTCAGTCAAACAGTAATGATAAAGCAATACAATAATCATATCCACTCTTGTTAATGCAGGAATGGTATGCGATAATGATGTATGCCCTCGCCTACACTCCCTCAGCGATATCATCTCATGATCATGACATGTACCACTCCGGACATGTGCACTTCCTCGCCAAAGCACATGCAATGCATGTATGATCGTGTTAGTCCAATTCTTAATTAAGTTTATTAAACAGCTTATTCGGGAAGCTAAGGTACCTTCCTTTTTATCATTTACCTAAATAATGATCCATCTAGGGTCATCAATCCTAGCTAATCACATATGATAGGCAAGTTCAAGAGTTTACACTCTAAGTCGCTACGAGAGGCTCGTCACTGTCAGCGTAGGCCTATTTTGTACTTGAGGTCATGAAAGTGCCCTGGTTTGTCAATTAATATGTGTTGGGTCAGTTAGACTACAGAGCCTCATAGGAAGATCAATTCAAGTGTCTGCCTCAACCGGATGTGTGCAAGCTTGCCATAGGTAAATCTAAAGCCTCACATCCTATATCCCAAAACATCAGGTGAATAAAACCCTTAAAACAAGTTAGAACATTATAGGGTTTTTAAGTAGGAAAACTTTTTCGAAAATAAAAAAATCTCTAAGTTTTCTTGCTTTGTTGATTTTATCGATACACATCTCAATATGATCGACCTTCTCTATCGATGTCCTCGATGCCTAAAACGATATCATCAAAAAGAGGACAAAAAGTGTCTAGCAATCGCATATATCTCTAGGCTGATTTATCGATGTATCGATCCACATATCGATATCATCGATATTTGAATCTCGAGTCCATCGAAGGTGACTCGATAATATCGACAGACAGATTTTCGACGCCCCTATTTTCCTTAAGAAAATCATATATGCGTCGATATATCGAAGCCTCCTCGATACCATCGAAATTCATATCTCGATAATATCGGAAGGCTCTCGATGAGATTGGTCTAGGGCGCTAAGTTCTTCCAGCAAAATATTTCAGGATGATTTATCTATGATCGGGGGTCTCTCGATAGAATCGATATTCAAATATTGATGATATCGGTACCAGGTCGATTGCATCAAACAGAGACATAATCTGTCCAGCAAGCTTAATGAGAAATCCGCTGGATTTATCGATGCCTCGACTCTGATATTGATATCATCGACATTCAAATTTCGATGATCTCGATGGTCCCTCGATCATTCTTGAAAATCTGAAATATTTCATGTCAAGTCTCTTTCGCTTTCAAGTATCGATGAATCGAACCTCTCATCGATGAAATCAGAGTTCGAAATCTAATGACATCCACAAGTGTTTCGATTCCATCAACCAGTCGGCTAAAGGTTTCAAAAGTGTATAACATTGAGTTTGTGTCATCAAGCGGACCATCGATGCTATCGAGAGTATACGCTCGATGATATCGAACTCTGTCATAAATGTGACCGTTTTATGTCTGTTGAAACCTTTTGCCTATTTAAAGAGAGCTTGTCTATTGTTGCTGGTAGAGAAAGAAGAGAGTGCTTTTGTGTGTTTCAAGCCTTAGATCATTTACCTAAAGCTATTTCTCTTAAGGGAGTTTATCCTCCAATCCACCCTCATCATTGATATTCAATAGAGTGGATTGGGGAATGCACTTCTGCATTCAAGGATCCTTCAACAACTATCTTAATGGCAAATTATTGAGCTAAGATGCCTTGAATGCATAATCGGAACCACTCTATCTTCCTTATAGGAAAATATTTTATAGAGTAGGATTCCGTTCTAACCTTGACCCAACCCGAAGCCTCGTATTGGTACATCATCTGTGTTGCGGATCAAGGAAGTCGAAGACTCTTCATCAACAAGGAGGAGATTTTCGTCAACGTGCTGAATGAGACTCATCCACTTATTTATAAGTTATTAAAGTCCAGAGGACACTTGTGATCATTTCTTTTTAGGATTGGGTCTTAGGTGTTTCTCATCTCTTCAAGCCCTCATAGGAGGCCTCCGGTGGGAGTGTACGTGGTGGGTGCGTTGTGTGGACCCTTACTCTGTGGAGAGCATAAACATCTGGTTGAAGGTTAACTTATTTAAAACCTTAGGTTAGAGGTGAACTGAGTGAAACCTCAAGGTCTTGTGGAAGATCCTTGGCTAGTGTGCCTAAAAGTGGGTGCGTTGTGTTGATCCTTGCTCGTGAGAGCATAAACAGTCGACCTCAGTGTAAGTTGTAAAAGTTGAAGGTGAACCTGATTTGAAACCTTAGGTTTGAGGTGAACCGCTGTGAAACCTCCTTAGTAAAATTCAGTACACTCAAGGGTTGAGTGCGGTTACTGGGAGTGGAGTAGACAAGTAGTCAAACCACTATAAAAATGACTGTGTTTGAGATTGCTATTCTTTTGTTTGTGTGACTTCGGTTAATATTTTCATATCTGAATATCTGTGATCACACCTCACACACTTACATAGTTATATCCATTATAAACTAAGTTGAATATTGTTTACTTCTTAAATAGTTTGTGATTGGATCCTGTACCGGGCTTGGAAGGCAGTAGAGTTACTTTTGAGTAATCCTAATATGTGTCTGTTATTAGGATTAGTGTAATAAGGCTTTAAATAAATCATAAAACTTTAAAAAGTCCTATTCACCCCCCTCTAGGACATATTGACATATCCCTACTTCAACTAAAGCGGTCTTTACCACAATTTCAATTGGAACCAGAGCGGGTCTCTCTTTAAGGGCTTCACCGCCTAGAGAGTGATCTTGATTGAAGTTGGGAATATGGCCAAAGGAGAGGGCTCATCGGTCACTAGACCTCCAGTATTTGATGGCTCAAATTATGTATACTGGAAGGCTAAGATGCACTACTTTCTAAGATCTTTGGATCACGATGTTTGGGATATAATTGAAAGTGGATATGCGTCACCGAATGAACAAATTGTACTTGACAGTGACACAACTATCTCAAAACCTAAACCCAAAGAAAAGTGGACGACGTTCGATAAAGAAAGACAGATTGTTGAAGCTAAAGCTATGAACGCCATCTACTGTGCCATGTCCCAGGATATATTTAATCAAATAAGTATTTGTGGGACATCCAAAGAAGCATGTGATCTATTGGAAACAACCCATGAAGGCACAAGCACTGTGAAGAGATCTAAACTTCAACTCCTGACTTCACAGTTTGAAAGTCTTAGAATGGAAGAGCATGAGACCTTTATGGAGTTTTTCACAAAGTTAAATATCATTTGCAACTCCATGGGTGGATTGGGAGAAAAAGTTCCAGTATCTAAAATCTGTAGGAAAATACTGAGATCACTACCGGAACGGTTTAATCCCAAAGTAATAACCATTGAAGAGTGTAGGAATATTGATGAAATGAAAGTAGAAGAACTTGTAGGTTCCCTTCAAACTTTTGAACCACACTTCAAACAAATCCTTAAATCCAAAACAACTATCCTAAAAACTTCAAAGAGAACAACAAATGAGGATAGTGGAAGTGAAAAAAATGATGAAGATGAGGAAGTGGCTTTACTAGCACAAAGATTCAGGAAATTTTTCCAACAGAAGCGTGGCCGACCTTCCAGAGGAAGATGGGTGGACAACAAACCTTCAACGAGTAAATTTGGTAAAAAGACCAAAGAACCACAATGCTATGCCTGTTAGAAGTATGGACATCTGTCTACTGAATGCCCAAATAGAAAAACTAAGGGTAAAGCCATGGCTGCCACATGGGATGATACAGAGGAGTCAAACTCAAAATCTAGTGACTCAAAGAGTGATGGAGACCAAAAATCTTCGAAATTCCTTATGGTCTCCACTACTCCAATCATTCCCAGTGAATCTGAAATCGAAAAAGAATAGCAAGCCACTGAATCATTTTCGTCAGATAATGAGGAAATGGAAAAAGAAGAAGAAGAAGAAGATCAAGACAAATTACAAGATGCTTATAATAAGCTTTATATTCATAGCATCAACATTCTTAAAAGACTTAGAATTTCTGAAAATAAGAAGGAACTGCTGCAAAAAGATCTGGATAAAACATTGGAAATCAATTCACATCTAATTAATGATATGCAACAATATTATTCAGATAATGACAAGTTGGAAAGAATCAACCTATCCCTAAAAAACTGACTCATCAAAGCTTATCAAACAAATTGAATTATTAGAAGATGATAATAGGCACCTCCAGAATGAGAATCACACACTCCGGTTTGACTTATAAAAATCCAGAAAATTTACTGAAATAAACTATAAATTTTCTCAGAGTGGTGAAAAACTAGAAAAATTGTTAGGGATGGGAAGACAAGGAAAAGACAAGAGTGGCCTAGGGTATGAGAAAACTAAAAAAAAAAAAATTGAAAATAAAGCCCCCACATCTGAAAAACTTGCTGCTTTAGGTAGCAATATGAGAACTTCTCCACTTTGTCATTCATATGGTAATATGGGTCATTATAAGTTTGAATGCTTCACACCTAGAAGGACTTCACATAACACTGGTCAAAATCACATTGATAAATTCACACCAGCTAGAGAAATACGAAATGGCAAAAGTCCATCTAGGAAATACACTTATCCATCACCACTTAAAGGGAAAGACAGAATGAAGGAGTCATTGGATCAAGTGGGTGAGATAAAGACTAAATCTACCACAGTAAAGAATTCTGTTCCAAAATGGATAGTGAAAGAAAAACTGAACTCTATACCTTGAAATGTCAAGCATAGAAAAATAAGTCCAGGTCATTCATCTAGATCTGGATATTTGTTAAAATGATGCAATTTGGTGAGCTTCAATTGATATATCTAAGGTTCGTTACCTCAATCTTATTATATATATAAACATTCAAATGTTTATAATTTTGATGTGCATAGTACACAATTCTGCTTGGTATACTATTGATTCATAAAAGTTCTATCATTATACTTGAAGGATCGTCTGAATGCTAAAAAATGAAGAATCATTCACAGGAGATACAACTGTCAATATATCATTCTCGATTAATCGATCAAGGGTCGATATCATCGATAACCCTTTGGAATGTGAAAAGCCATATGATCGAGAATGATATCGAAGACAGGCTCAATAAAATTGATCAAGAGTATACCAATATCATCGAAACAAGGATCGATGATATCGATAGATGCTGCTCGATATAAGTCGGTGGAGTGCGAAAAAGGGATTTTATTCCAGGGTTTCCGATTCTCCTCCCTTCGTGCTCCTCTCAACTAGACGGCTCGGTACATTGTCAGACAGCCCCAGAAGTTCCAAAAATACGGTAATACCTTTCTAATCATCAAGGGTTATTTTTTTTTTTGGGTATTTCCGTTGGACTTTGTCCTATTTCCCAAATTGCTCAAATCCTCTCTTTGTTCACATGGGAAAAGACAAAGGAAAAGTACCCAGTCTAGGTGAGTCATCGAGATCCACTCGATAAAAAGTACTTGCTTAAAAAGGAGGCACAAGGGCCCCAGAATGTGGGATCCCCACCCGTCAAAGATCTTGACAAACTTCACGTGGTGGGTCCCAGTCTGAAACATCGGCACCGCCTCCAGCTGAAGTACCTTCACGACCACCAAAATACACGGGTAGGAAGCTCATACACGAGAGAAGGGTAGACAGGGATTGTTTAAAGCCATACAATCTCGAACCCCTGTTTGCTACAATAAATTAGCTACCTGTTCTAGATTTTGGTGGGCCATGCCAACTCGAATGAATACGCAACTTCCTTGCCACGTGTCACTCACCCGTGTCAGACTCTTCATCTATCATGGTCTCTCTGGATGGAGATGATGTGCTGATCATGCCTGCTATAATGGCGAATATCCTTGGTCTGACAATGGCACCTGAGGGTCTCCCAGAAATGGATCTCGAAGATGTTGAAATTCGGTCCATGGTAACTAAGTACCTTTGTTATGGTAGGGACATCCCTTGGTATCAAGGGAATGCATTGAAATCTAGGTACATGGAACCAAGATTTCGGGTTCAGCATGGTATCTTTACAACAAATATATATCCCAGAAGTACCAACCGGTCCGATCTCACGGGTTTCATGACTATCCTAGTGTACTCAATTGCCAAAGGGATAAAGATCTGTCTTCTGACTCTGCTTGTCTATCAGTTGGTAAACGCCATCCATACATCCAGGGATCTTCATCTGCCCTATCCCTGTATCATAAACATGGTCTGCAATGCCATCGGCTTTCCAATGACCACTGATCCGGTTCTTCCTCTCCAAAGCTTCAACAAAAATAATATTCGAAGAATGGATTTGAAGTTCCATAAATACCCTGAGGATCCATCTAAGGAAGAGCTTCAAGAAGAAGAAGTAGGAGATGCAGGCGACGCTCCCATGGAAGGAACTGAAATGGACGGAGATGAACCCCCTGGACCCAATCAAGCACTGTCAACGTCAATGCCTGGGTATGACAAATGGTTCAAACTAGACAGGATTGGGGCAATTCAGAAGGATATCCACTCAGTGCACGATAGACTTACTGTTTTGGAACGGATAGTCCAAGGAGTGCAGCAGACAGTACAACAGTTAGTCGAGCTGTTCACCTGTCGACGAGATTATATGACACCATCCTCCTCGGCTCCATAAGTATTGATCTCTGGGCTCTATCATACACACTTCACTCTCATTACTGCGTATGAACATAAATACCTTTTTGGATGTTCTGCGCACTCATAAGTGTATGTGATCGCCCACTAACCTGGACCGTCTAAACAATTTTTTTGTATATGTTACCCATGGATGGGTTAAGACTGACGTTTAATTTTGGGTGCCCATGAGTGGGCTTGTCAATTTGGTTGGGAATCTACTGCTGTCTGGGGTAGTATATGTTTTGGATAATTTTGAAAATGGCTGATTATAATCCGCTCCTCTTTACTGCCATGATTATGTCTCATTTGTCCCCTGGTTTATCTAGTATCTAATATGGAATGCATGTGATTTTTTAAACTATTTTATCTACTATATCACCGCTCTATTCTAACTGATATGCATACATACTTGCTGTAAATGATGTCTGATTAAACTGACTCGATCATCTTATATCTATTTGTTATATGCATATTCCTTTGAATGTTAGTTCTCCCAAATAAATCACACTTTAGTCAATATCAACTGCTATATCTCTGTCACTACTCATATCAAGCATACATATGATGCGTATGGCATGAGTCATGAAATTATACTAAGCATGTTATAAAGTGATGAACTATCCTTACAACGAAGATGGGCCTAGACGGCCTACACACAAGTATGGGTCTATCAATGGGCCCTAAGGAGAGTTACAATGCGGACATTTAACTAACATTGTACTTCAATGTGGGCATCAAACCATCATTGCTCTCAAGGCATAGCTCGCCATAAACATTGTTACATGAACCATGGTGGATTCACACATTGCAATGGACCTTGTGTGCATCCCATTGGTCCTCGACCCTTGGGCCTTAGATACATCAAATGGGCTACATCATATGGGCCTCATACATATTAAGGTGGGCCTCAACGGATGGGCCACCAATACATTAATATAGGCCTCATCACATGGGCCTTATATATATTAAGGTGGGCCTCAACGGACGGCCACAAATAAATCAAAATTGGCCTAATACATCCATAAAAAAAAATCATATTGAAGGATCATTTGGACCATATCACAGATAGCAACGGAGATAATAATTTTCATGGTTAAATAAACCACAGGGCCCACTATAAAGTTTATTTTCCAACCAATCTAATCATAAGGTCATAAAGACTTGGATTAAGAGGGAAAATAAATTCCCTATTAATCTAGAACTTCTGTGACCCAAATGGGTTTCAATGGTAGACGTTCAATCCTCCACTATTTTTGTGGTGTGGTCCACCTGATCAATGGATCATCATGTCACGGTGTGGGTCACCGTAATGTATTTGAGATCCAACCAACATACATTAACATAGTGATAGATGAAGTGAAAACAAATATCGGCTTTATTGGAAACTACTATGGCCCTTATAAGTTTGAAAGGTGGATGTCACGGTCCACATTGATGGTGGGTCCACTTGTTCCTAGATCTGTCTTATTTTTAGTCTCAAGCCTTAAAATGAGCTTTCAAAATGGTTGGACGGTTTGGATGCAACATATGCATCGTGGTGGGTCCCATAAGGATGGACGACATAGAGAAATCACATACCTCATGGTGGGGTACACACGTGTGGAATACATTACATACATCAGTGGATTCCACGTGGGGCCCACCATAACGTTTATCTGCCATCCAATCTGTTAATAAGGTCACACAGACCCTGATGAAGAGGAAAAACAAATTTCTTAAAGATGCAAAACTTCTATGAAATCCAAAAGGATTTCAATGGCAGACGTTCAATCATCGCTGTTTCTTGTAGTGTGGACCACCTGAGTTCCACATACGGTTGATTTTTGGGGGGCTCACTGCCCCAAAGGGGGCCTATAAAATGCACGGTGTTGATGTTCTACACACATCACAGTGAGGGCCATGGCCGGGACCCACGTCCTTACCCCCTCTTCACGTCCCAGCGCAGTAGGATGTTGCGCGTCCTCTGGACAGCAGCAGTGCCTGCTACACACATATGTTTTTTTTTTGTTTTCTTGAAGATTTTACTAGGTGGGGCCCGCATCAGTAGAATCCACCCCACGCATTGGCTTCTACGGTTCAAAACAGACCCATCAAGCCCAATATTCGAAGTGTTTTGGCGTATAGAAACCTCAAAGTGGATTTTAACGGTAAAACTACTGTTTTCTATGCTATGCCCCGCTAGATAATCGAATTGGCTTCATTTTTTGGCTCAATGCCTAAAATGAGTTGGGAAATAGGATGGATGACATGGATTGAATTCATACATCAAGGTAAGGCCTGTATGAGCAGCCCACCCCAAAGCTTTGAATTAAACTAATATTTTTTTTTGTGGTTTGCATGTCATTACACCACACTGTTAGTTCACGATTCACCTACAACACACATTTAATGTGGGCCCCACCTACATATGGCTTGGATAAAATATATGCTTCATGGTGGGGTCCATCTGGGTGGGCCACACGGCCACATCATCATAAGAAAAGGTGAAAGAGAGAGGGAGAGAGAGAGAGAGACACGTGCGATGGAGTGACCTCGACACTATGGGCCCTCCCTTCCATTTATTCAATTATACATCAAGTGGGTCCCAATACATGTGGGCCCACCAAATCAAAATCAACGGTGGAGATTCCTTCTCCACCAAAATGAAAGGTCTAGATGACCTCTTTTAAACTTAGAGAAGTAAACATCATGATGGGGTCCATGGAGAATGGCCCCATCCTGGAATGATCATGAAAATCATAGTGGGCCATCGGCCACATCTAGGGTCTAAAGTGAGATCCATACCATCAATCGGTAGGCCCCACTTGGCCCATCATCAAAATAATGAAATCTAGGCCTATAGAAAAACCCACCGTTCGATCTTCTTGGTCTGATGGAACACCGCTCTCCTTATGCCTCTCTTTGATGGAAGATGATGAGAAATGAAGGGCTAGGATGATAGATCTTGGGGTGGAAAGTGGGCCACACACAAGACACTTTCTCTCTTAGGATTGCTTGGGAGTCCACCACTTTGCTTGAAATTTTTGTTGAGAAAGAAGAGAGAGAAATGGTGGTTGTAAGAGAGAGGTGATGGATATGAGTGATAGATGTACTTCACATGAGAGTTGACTTAGGGTGGTTGTTTTAGTTGGGGAGAAAGAAAGCATGGGTGTGTACTTTGATTGATTGATTTATTGATTGATGGGATGGGTTGTAGAGATTCTCTTGGGTTTATAAATGCACGGCATTTCTTCGAAATAAACGTGGGCCCACATCTCCTAGCCAGGGTATCGAATCAGTGTTTAAGACGCGGCTTCGGAACCGTGGTGACGGTGCGGTCGCAATAGTACAAGTCTCTGATTAAGCCGACTCAAATCAACAGAATATGACTTAGGATCGCACATAAATGTCGATTATAAGTCGTAGGTTGCTGGAATTCGTCGGGATGGATCGCAGGAGTTGACGGAATAGTACGGACTAGGATACGGGCCTTGCAGCTCTCCCCACCTAATAAAAATTTCATCCTCGAAATTGTACTACCATCATAGCTAACCATAACTAATAAGGGAATAAAAAATATAACATCATATAAAATCAAAACATAATTCAACATACAATCAAACATCGAAAAGATGGGGATAACACTCTCGAATCCCCGCCTCGCGCTTCCAAGACGCCTCATTCATACTATGATGGCCCTACTGCACCTTCACTAAGGGAATGACTTTGGTCCAGAGGACCTACTCCTTTCGATCGAAGATACGAACTGGCCGCTCAATGTAAGAAGCATCCTCACGAACCTCCAATGGCTGGCAATCAATAACCGGAATGATGTTTGACCCACACTTCCTCAACATAGAGGCATGAAAAATGTTGTGGATGCCTGACAACTGAGATGGCAAGGCAAGCCGATAGGCCATGCCGCCAACGCACCCGGTGATCTCTAAAGGTCCTATGAATCTTAGGGCAAGCTTTCCCTTCGCTCCAAAATGAATCACACCCTTCATGGGTGAGACCTTGAGATATATATGGTTCCCAACGATAAACTCCGAGGGACGACGTCAATGATCAGCAAAACTCTTTTGCCAGCTCTAAGCTATGCTCATCCTCTGCCTGACGATATCGATAGCCTCGGACATTTGCTACACAAGCTCGGGACCTAGGAGACGCCGCTCTCCAACCTTGGCCCTACAACTTAGAGATCTGTACGGTTTGCCATATAATGCCTTAAAAGGAGCCATGCCAATGGTCGCCTGATAGCTGTTATTGTACGCGAACTCTGCCAATCTCAGGTGCTCGTCCCAACTATCTAAGAAATCAATCACACAGGCCTAAAGCATATCCTTACGGATATGGTTGACCCTCTCGGTCTAGCCATCGGTTTGCGGATGGTACACGGTGTTGAGCTGCAAATCAGTCCCCATCGCTCTTTGGAAGCTCTCCCAAAATTGAGATGTAAACTTCGGGTCTCGGTTTCAAACGATCGAGACAGGAACACCGTGTAGTCTCACGATCTCAGTAATAAATAGCTTAGTGAGCTGGTCCGCATGCCAGGTCTCACAAATCACAAGAAAATGTGCCGACTTTGTTAGACGGTCCATGACAACCCAAATGGCGACATGACCACGTTGTGTCCTCAACAAACCCATGATAAAATTGGTAGATATGTGCTCCCACTTCCACATCAGGATCTCAATGGCTGTAATAGACCAGGGGGTCTCTGATGATCGGCCTTGATACGCTATCACGTGTCACACTCGGCCACAAAACTAGCTATCTGGCACTTCATTCTCGTCCAAAAATACTGATGCCTCATATCATGATACATTTTTATCTAGCCAGGGTGGATAGAGAACTGCGATCGATGTGCCTCGGTTATAAGATCTCGGTGCAACTCAGGAATATCCGAGACATATAATCGGCCTTTGAAGTGAAGTCCACCATCAAAACTAATCTTCCAATCTGACTGACTCTCAAATGCTGCCTCAGCCTGATAAATCTGCACTAACTCATCTGTCTGCTGAGCCTCGATTACCCTTGCGATAAGAGAGGGTTGAATCGATAGGCTCGATAACTGCATGATAGAATATTGCAAGCCGATCTCGAAGTCATAAGATGACACATCCTCAAGCATCCTCCACTCCTGAATCATCATATGCGCCACCAGGCCTTGTGGCTGATGGCTGAGGGCATCCGCCACCATGTTCGCCTTACCTGGGTGGTATTAGAGATTAAAATCATAGTCCTTCAGGAGTTCTATCCAATGCTTTTGCCTCATGTTCAGTTCAGACTGAGAGAACAGATACTTCAAGCTCTTGTGGTCGGAGAAGAGCTCGAACCTCACCCAATAGAGATAGTGCCTCCACAACTTTAGGGTGAAGACAACTGCTGCTAGCTCCAAATCATGCGTGGGGTAGTTCAGCTCATGGACCTTGAGCTGGCGAGATGCATAAGCCACCGACTTCCCGTGCTACATCAGGACAGCACCCAAGCCAACTCGCGAGGCATCGGTAAATACAATAAATCCATAACTCCTAGAGGGAAGAGTGAGGATAGGAGCGAACATGAGGTGATCCTTTAGCTCCATAAATTCCTGCTTATATGTGTCACTCCAAACGAACTCGGCACCCTTCCGGGTCAACTTGGTCAACGAGGCTGCAATACGAGAGAATCCCTCAATGAAACGTCGGTAGCAGCCCACCAAACCAAGGAAACTATGGATCTCGGATGCATTTGTGGGCTGGACCTATTGACGCACGACATCAATCTTCGAGGGGTCCACTACGACACCTTACCTCGTCACCACATGACCGAGGAATTTCACCTCCTCCTGCTAGAACTCACACTTCTTCGGCTTTGCATAAAGCTGGTGTGCACAGAGGGTCTGCAAGGTAATCTTCAGATGCTGCTAATGCTCCTCACGGGTCCTCAAATAAATTAGAATGTCATCAATGAACACCACAACAAACTGGTCGAGATATGAATGGAAGACCTCGTTCATCAACTGCATGAATACTGCGGGCGCATTGGTTAATCGGAAGGACATGACCTGGAACTCAAAATGACCATAGCGTGTCATAAAGGCTGTCTTCGGGATATCCTCATCTTGGACCCGAACCTGATGATAATCGAACCGTAAGTTTATCTTCGAAAAGAATTGCACCTCCTGCAGCTGATCCAATAAATCATCGATCCTCATAAGCGGGTACTTGTTCTTGATCATGACCTTATTAACCTCGCGGTAATCTACGCAAAGCCTCAACGAGCCATCCTTCTTCTTCACGAAGAGTACCGGCGCTCTCCATGGTGAACTACTCGGATGAATAAAGCCTAGCTCGTGCAACTCGTCCAACTGCTTTTGCAGTTCCCCTAACTTCAACGGTGCCGTACGATACAGGGCCTTCAAAATAGGCACGGTATAGGGCATGAGATCAATTTGGAACTCAGTGTGCCGACGACGTGGTAACCCCGGAATCTCCTGGAACACATCGGGAAAACCACAATGACTGACAGCTGGTCGATACTCAAAGCAGCTGACTCCTCAAAAGCACAAGACAATAGGCAGGAAAGTTGCTCTCCTCTGGGCTCGGCAATAAACTGGAACTCTGGCATGCCGAGTATACAGAACGTGACTGTCCTTGCGGAGTAGTCCAATATAGTGTGGTACTCGGTGAGCCAATCCGAGGATGACATCAAACTCGGACATCGGTAATACGAACAGATCAACAGGTAAAAAGATATCCCGAATCAGAATGGGGCAAGATGAGCAAAATTGGTCTAACACTGTAGTCTTCCTTAAGGGTGTCGACACCAACAAACCCTCACGGGTAAACTCTATTGGCAAACCAGTCGATCGACATAAATCATCGGCCACAAAGGAATGCGATGCACCAAAATCAAATAATACATGTGTAATGCATGTAGAAACAAGGAGAGTACCCTCGATGACCCCTCCTGATGACTGAGGGTCCTGCTGGGCGGCATAAAATCTGCCCTGGGCCTACTGGGGAGGTGCAGGTCCCCTCTGAGGTCTTTGCTACTGCTGCTACCACTGTGGTGGTCTGATCTGCTACCTCTGCTGCTGTGGGGAGGTCCTGGAAGCTACTGTTGCGGTCACTACTGCTGCTGTGGGGGATGTCATGGAGGCTGATATGGTGCCCTCAGCAGCTGCTGCTACAGATGGGGACACTCATGCCAACAATGTCCTGTCCCACGCACCCAAAGCAAGTGCCTAAAAATGGTCCCAGAGGTGGTGCTGGGGGTGCCACTGGTGCTCAAAATGCTGGGTGGGTCATGCGTCGCTGCTGCTACTGTTGGGAGCTACCAGAGGGCACCTTCCTCTTATGATCTCCTCTCTGGTCATGGGCCCTCTGCAAACTAGCCCAATCTACCTCATAGAACTAGGCCCTCTCCACAATCTGCTCAAACATCGAAAACATGTGTCCGACCACATGGCTCCTGAGGGCAGGACGCAAGCCGTTCTCAAAACGGCGAGCCTTCCGCCCATCATCATCAACAAGGTATGTCGTGAATCTCGATAGTGCGACGAAACATGCCTCATACTGGGACACATTCATGTCCCCCTGGACCAGAGTCTCAAACTCTAATGCGCGCTGCTACTGCACATGCTTGGGAACAAGGGCCTATCAGCAGAAGAGCGATGTCCTACAGGAAGGAACAAAGGCCTATCAGCCTTAAAAATTCTTGAAGGCATAAACGTTAAGGGTCTATGTCAAAAAATTGCTAAGCTATTTAGACTCGGAACCTATTTATTCTAAGTTCATAATAGATATGTGATGTGATCCTTAGGTATTCCCAAGTTATGTTTTGATACCAACTTCTGTCACTCCCCAAACTTAGAAAATAGGCTCACAAAATTTCTGATCGTCGAATCCGGGGCTGACAGCCTCCGTAGTGCCCCATTCTCGGATCCTAGCATCATACTTGATTTCGATCTTGGGATCCTACAAGGAGGATTTTTAGTATGATTTTGTTTTTGTAATGGAGCATAACCACAAGCATAACCAAGTCACAAAACAACATCACCACATATGCACTATATCAAAAACTTTAAGCACAATGCTGAAAGAAAAATATAAGGTAATCAAAAGCACCAAAATAATCTGATGCACACTCCTGCCTCATCGCTGCTGTGATCCAATGACACCTGCACGCAATGGTTGTACATAAGCTTACAAAAGCTTAGAGGGTGGTGTAAGTGTGTGTGCAAGGCAAGTGCCAAATATACAATATCAGAGTAATGTAAAAATATGCGGGTAAGTCCATGAATACTATCAGCTGTACCGAAGCTATGTGATGTAAGGCATGAATGCTATTGGCCATACTAAGGCCATGCGATGCGAGGCTTACGTAGCTAAATGTCATATGTGAGATGCAAAACAAGCATGCCAGTCCTCATCAAGTATACATGTCAGTACAGTTTCTCTCTGGGATATCACCGAGATTTAGTGCACTTCACACTGATTGTCGCCTCCTTAGCCGCACAGCCCAGTAAGTGGAATAGACCACATTATCTGCCTGACCAGTAGTCTGCCAATACCCACTCGGCTCGTCGATAGTAGACTCATTTGCGAGCTGGTCAAAGTCAGCCTAGTTTACAACCCCCTCACTTGGGCGGATAAGGCCACACCCCCTTCCAACCGACCACAACATAGTGGGAGACGTGGCCTACTGGTATTCAGTACTCCTGTGCTTATGTATCCACTCGGTCTAGATGTTGGAGCACTCCTAATACCAAAAAGGTTTTGAGACTTTCACTCAAGGACATCTTAAGTGCCCACAGTGCTAGAACCAAGTATTTTCGGTATCCGATACGGCCATCCATGATGTGTCTGTGGAGGCCACGACCCAGATATAGCTAGGGAGTACAATGATCATGACACACAAATGTGAGATGCATGAATCACGCTATCCAGTCATGCAACAATCTTGTGCCTATCACGCGTCATGTGGGTAATTCCTATCAGTGAGTCCCATAAATAATCTGCCCAATAGCATATGCTATGATCAGTCACTACTTATATCAAATATACATATGATGCATATGGCATGAGTCATGAAATTATACTAGGCATGTTATAAAGTGATGAACTATCCTTACAACGAAGATGGGCTTAGACGGCCTACACATAAGTATGGGCCTATCCATGGGCCCTAAGGAGAGTTACAATGCGGACATTTAACCAACATTGTACTTCAATGTGGGCGTCAAACCATCATTGCTCCCAAGGCATAGCATGCCATAAACATCATTACATGAACCATGGTGGAATCACACATTGTAATGGACATTGTGTACATCCCATTGGGCCTCGACCCTTGGGCCTTAGATACATGAAATGGGCTGTATCATATGGGCCTCATACATATTAAGGTGGGCCTCAATGGACAGGGCACAAATACATCAATATAGGCCTCATCATATAGGCCTTATACATATCAAGGTGGGCCTCAACGGATGACCACAAATAAATCAAAATGGGCTTCATACATCCCCAAAAAGAATCATATTGAAGGATCATTTGGACCATACCACAAATAGCAATAGAGATAATAATTTTCACGGTTAAATAAACCACAGGGCCCACTATAAAGTTTACTTTCTAACAAATCTAATCATAAGGTCATAATGACCTGGATTAAGAGGGAAAACAAATTCCCTATTAATCTAGAACTTCTGTGACCCAAATGGGTTTCAATGATAGACGTTCAATCCTCCACTATTTCTGCAGTGTGGTCCACCTGATCAATGGATGATCATGTCACTGTGTGGGCCGCCATAATGTATTTGAGATCCAACCAATTCATAAGTTAACATAGTGATAGATGAACTGAAAACAAATATCGGCTTTATTGGAAACTACTATGGCCCTTAGAAGTTTGAACGGTGGATGTCACTGTCCACATTGATGGTGGGTCCACTGATCCTAGATCTATCTTATTTTTAGTCTAAAGCCTTAAAATGAACTTTGAAAATGGTTGGATGGTTTGGATGCAACACATGCATCATGGTGGGTGCCATAGGGATGGACAGTATAGATAAATCACATACCTTATGGTGGGGTCCACATGTGTGGAATATAATACATACATCAGTGGATCCCACGTGGGGCCCACCATAACGTTTATCTGCCATCCAATCTGTTAATAAGGTCACACAGACCCGGATGAAGAGGAAAAACAAATTTCATAAAGATCCAAAACTTCTGTGAAATCCAAAAGGATTTCAATGGCAGACATTCAATCATCACTGTTTCCTGTAGTGTGGACCACCTGAGTTCCACATACGGCTGATTTTTGGGGGGGCCACTGCTTCAAAGGGGGCCTACCAAATGCACGGTGTTGATGTTCTACACACATCATAGTGGGGGCCACGGATGGGACCCACATCCTTACCCCCTCTTCACGTCCCAGCGTAGCAGGACGTTGCACATCCTCTGAACAGCAGTAGTGCCTACTGTACACATGTTTTTTATTTTCTTAAAGATTTTCCTAGGTGGGGCCCGCATCAATAGAATCCACCCAACCCATTGGCTTCTACGGCTCAAGATAGACACATCAAGCCCAATATTCGATGTGTTTTGGCATATAGAAACCTCAAAGTGGATTTTAACAGTAAAACCATTATTTTCTATGCTATGGCCCGCTAGATAATCGAATTGGCTTCATTTTTCAGCTCAACGCCTAAAATGAGTTGGGAAATAGGATGGACGGCGTGGATTGAATTCATACATCTAGGTGGGGCCAGCATGAGCAGCCCACCCCAAAGCTTTGAATCAAACTGATATTTTTTTGGTGGTTTGCATGTCAGTACACTACACCGTTAGTTCACAGTTCACCGTGGCCACGTCCAGCGTCCAGTACACCACACCGTTAGTTCACACTTCACCGTGGCCACATCTAACGCCCTTGGACGCTGGACGGTTTGCCTACAACACACATTTAAGGTGGGCCCCACCTATAGATGGCTTGGATAAAATACATGCTTCATGGTGGGGTCCATCTGGGTGGGCCACACAGCCACATCATCACAAGAAAAGGTGAAAGAGAGAGGGAGAGAGAGAGAGACACGTGCGATGGAGTGACCTCGACACTATGGGCCCTCTCTTCCATTCATTCAATTATACATCAAGTGGGTCCCAATACATGTGGGCCCACCAAATCAAAATCAACGGTGGAGATTCCTTCTCCACCAAAATGAAAGGTCTAGATGACCTCTTTTAAACTTAGAGAAGTAAACATCATGATGGGGTCCATGGAGAATGGCCCCATCATGGAATGATCATGAAAATCATAGTGGGCCATCGGCCACATCTAGGGTCTAAAGTGAGATCCATACCATCAATCGGTAGGCCCCACTTGGCCCATCATCAAAATAATGAAATCTAGGCCTATAGAAAAACCCACCGTTCGATCTTCTTGGTCTGATGGAACATCGCTCTCCTTATGCCTCTCTTTGATGGAAGATGATGAGAAATGAAGGGCTAGGATGATAGATCTTGGGGTGGGAAGTGGGCCACACACAAGACACTTTCTCTCTTAGGATTGCTTGGACGTCCACCACTTTGCTTGAAATTTTTGTTGAGAAAGAGAGAGAGAAATGGTGGTTGTAAGAGAGAGGTGATGGATGTGAGTGATTGATGTACTTGACATGAGAGTTGACTTAGGGTGGTTGCTTGACTTGTGGAGAAAGAAAGTATGGGTGTGTACTTTGATTGATTGATTGATTGATGGGATGGGTTGTAGAGATTCTCTTAGGTTTACAAATGTGCGACGTTTCTTCGAAATAAATGTGGGCCCACATCTCTTGGCCAGGGTATCGAATCAGTATGCAAGACGCTGCGTCGGGACTGCGGCGACGGTGCAGATAGTACAAGTCTTGGATTAAGCAGACTCAAATCTACAGGATATGACTTAGGATCGCGCACAAATGTTGATTATAGGTCGCAGGTTGCTGGAATTCGTCGGAAAGGATCGCGGGAGTCAACGGAACAGTACAGACTAGGAAACGGGCCTTACAACATGTGTAAATATGAAACACATAACATGGTAGCCCCACACGTGATAGGTGGTGTGGATATCACATGTCATCATGGTGGGGACCCATGACCTGGACGGTATGGGCATAACACATACCTCATGTGGGGCCCACAGAATTTGATGACATCACTACAACACCTATATAGCTGGGTGAGATACACCAGTTGATCCGTCCCACCATTCAGGGATTGGACGGTGCGGATATACAAGCAATCAAGATGGGCCCCACTCCCACACGTGCAACACTTGTGGGGTGGGTCCCACGTCAAAAAAAAAATGGACGGACAACATGGATAAATCAGATACATCGTGGTGGGTCCCACTGTCCAGCAACTGGATAGCGAGGATGACACGTAAACATCACAGTGGGCTCCACTATCTGGATAACAAGATGGATGGACGGTGTGGATGTCACACGTACATCAAGGTGGGTCCACATGTGTGGGACCCACCAGCTTTGGGTAAATTTGATACTTGTGTTTTCCTTAGTCCAAGCCGGCCCAAAAGTGGGCAGCAAGGTGGGTCCGTTCACTGATAGCGGGTCAGCCCGCTAGATGGACAGCGTAAATAAAACTCATGCATCATGATGGTGGGCCATCAACCAAAATGGAGAGAGAGAGAGAGAGAGAGAGAGAGAGAGAGAGAGAGAGAGAGAGAGAGAGAGAGAGAGAGAGAATTGAGTGGTGAAGGGAGCTCTGCCACTACAAGCTCCCTTTATAAGATACCAAGCATACATCAAATGGGTCCCACCACAAGTGGGCCCTTAAATAGAAATCAAGGGTGAAAATCCTAAGATCACCCACCGATTGCACTCCTTCTTGGTCACTTGGCTTCCTTAGCTCCTTGGCTTCAACTTTGATGGAAGATGATGGAGATTGAAGGGCTAGGATGAGAGATGAGAGGGGTAGAAAGTCGGCCACACTTGGCTCTCTTGGAAGAGCTTGGATGTCCTCTCCTTGGAAATTGTTTGGAATGGAGTGAGAAAATGAGAGAGAGAGGAGTGGTGTGTAAGAGATATGATATGGGAAGCATGGGTCTCATTAACTTTTGGGATAAAAGGAATGGGCTAGGCATGGGTTGCTTTGACTAGTTGGTGGAAGAGGTATGGGTGAGTGATGGGTTGTACTTTGATTGATTGATGTGATGTTTGGGTAAAGATTCTCTCAGAATTCATAACGCACGGCGTTTCCCTCGATATGAACACGGGCGTACAACTCCTGGCCTGGGTATCACATAAGTGCGTAAGATGCAGCGTTGGAACCGCGGTGATGGTGTGGTCGCAAGGGTACAAGTCTTAGTGTCGAGTCGACTCAAGTTGATGGGGTGCAACTCAGGGTCGCACGTAAATGCTACCTTCGCGTCGCGGGTCACTGAAATTTGACCAAGAGGACCGCGGGATCTTAAGGAATGGTATGGACTAGGTTATGGGCCTTACAATCTTAGTATTATATATTAATGACATGCTTATTGCTAGTCATAGCATGTTTGAGATCGACATACTAAAAGCTCAGCTCAAGGGACATTTAAGATGAAAGATCTAGGGGTTGCAAAGAGGGTTTTTGGCATTGACATACACAGAGATGGGAAGAGGAGTAGGGACCTGAGTCGTGTCATGGGTCGATGCTGCTAATGCCTCTTGAAAGTTCTTGCGTTCTTCTACCAAGGTGGTTTGTGTATGCGCCATCTCAACTAAGTGCTCATCTAACGGAGACAGATCAATTTGATTAATGTTTGCCATAAAGACCTTTGCTTCCTTATTCCCTGAGTGGTTTGATACTGGAGGAGAAGATGAATACATCGTTGTTGATGATATTGAGGAAAATAAATTGTAACATCCTGAAATTTCATGGCCAGAGTTTACACTCGTGTTCGAGAAAACCGGGTGTTAATAATGTATAAATTAGATGCTTTAAAAATTCACCTTATTTTTTCATCATAATTATATCCAGTTACATTCATGAAGGTAACCACTCATGAGAATAAAAGCAACTATAATTATTATTTCACTAGAGTGAAAGAATTCAACAAATTATCAAATACCCTCTCAATGGGAGCTTATTACATTATCGAGTTCGCATCAAAAATATAAAACTAAATCATAAAACTATCTTCCTATTCTTTCAGTATAATCTTCCATAGTGAGATGGTCCTCTAGGTCTTCAATCTGTACATCTGTTGCATCATTTATACGGTTATAGAGGTTCAACGCCCTACTCATAGTGATGGTTATCCTTTGAGATTAACAATAATTCAAGAGATTCATAAAAGTAAAGTATGAGTTCTGATATATCCCGTACTTCACAACTATGAGAGGTATTAATATGCACAAGCAACCTACATGAATGCATGCCTAATAAAGTATATGCGGTTCATCACGCTTAGTGATCACATAATGTGGAAAATGATTTAGACTTATCCAGCTCGCCTCGCATCCCATTCTATGGAGATTCGCCAGTGTGTCCCACATTTAACATGGATTTATTCTGTTATCCCAAGATGACGTAACACATGATTAAATGAATTACGTGACATGATTTGTTCATGGAGCGACTATTTGCGAATTCCAATCCTGGAGGTAATGTAAGATGCATTGTGAATTACTTACATCGATTTGTGCACCACTACCTAAGATACTTGGAATTACGTGTCACTCTAGGGGCCACTACCGAAATAGCATTACGTCCATGATATTTATTTGATCGCTAGAAGTGAGATTCCTAACATAGTACTTGCACCAAAGAAGAAAATCCATTGAATCGTGGGAGCTTTGGACTTCTAAGACACATGCCCAAGCCATAAAAGTAAATAGCACAAGGGTAGAATAAAGGAGATGAGTAGCGATGGTTAACTCAACAAAGAGGAGAGTGGCAATGGCCAACTTAATAAGGAGGAGAGTAATAATGACTAACTCAACAAAGAGAAAAGTGGCAATGGCCAACTTAATAAAGAGGAGAGTGGCAATGGCCAACTCAATAAAAGGAGAGTGGCAATGGTCGACCCAATAAAGAGAAGAGTAGCGAGGACTAACTCGACAAAATTGGTAAAGGCAAGGGTAAGGCTTGTATCCATCGCCCCACATAAAAATAATGAAGATCACTCATAATTAACATCATACCATAATCCCAAAGGGTAAGTAATTATTGGTGGTAAATTAAACATAGAGAGAGAATCATAGTAACATGAGAATCGGTAAAAGGCAAGATAAGCTTAAAGGAAAAACTCTCACCTCTGATGTCGGATTGCCCTCAGGTGTTGTTATAGTTCTGTGTATACATCATATGATTGAATTCTAACATTATTTTAAACAATTCATGGGATTAGATCGCCATATTGGATGACTCTAATAGCTAAGATCAAAGGCTAGGATTTTGCCTAAGATCTAAGTTTAGGCTTAGAGTGAGATTTTAGACATGAATCTAATATAGGGTTATTAGTAGATGAATGATTTACCCTAAATCAGTAATTAACCTTAGTCAGTAAAACTCAAAATTAAGCAAAATCTACCTGTTGAGTCGACTCAGTACATGGGTTTGCTTGAACAAACCCAATCAGCAGGTCGACTCGCTAAGTCACCTCGGCTCGACTCTTCCTCTTTGCTTTCTTCTTCTTTTCTTCCTTTCTTGTTATTTTTTTCCTACTGTCCTACTTCAGAACACGTCCAACAAGGGGCTGGATTCGGCAAAAACCTAGTTTGACTCAGTGAGTCACACCATCTTATAATACTTCTCATCTTCTCTCTCTCTCTCTCTCTCTCTCTCTCTCTCTCTTTTCTTTCATTCCTACCTGTTTCTCTCTTTCCCTATTTTCTTTCTCTTACTTAGCATTCTCCAATGATCGAATGAGAGAGGATTTATAGGTGCATGGGTCTCTGGCTCTTCATGCGAAACTCTTATGTAGTCTCTATTGCACAACAAGGAAAAACGGAACAGTGCAATTGCTGTCTGCATCCAAAGATCACCTTCCAGAGCTTTTCTTCTTTCTTCCATAGCTCCAATCGGATCTGGACGGGCCATCGAATAGACGTCTTGGATTTTTCTATCGCTTAGAATGACAGTTTCCATGGTTTGGTTTCGTTCCAATGGAAAATGGTAAAATGCCATTCCCCGTTGTTTCTTCCCATTTTCGCCGGCTTGGGAAGGGTCAGAAGTCCCTTATCCATGGCTTGGATGGCTTGGATTGGGATAGGTCTCTCAGTTCGGACGCCCTATGCGGAAGGCTTTACGAGTGCAACAGATTTCTTTATGTCGTTGCCGATTGTGGAGGGAATCTGACTCTGACTCTATTGCTGAGATGGGTGGGGTCCACTACTCTGGTTGTCCTGGTGTGGTCTATTCCGACTTCTTGGTTGTGATCAAATCTCCCTCCAGCAGGGATTAAGTGGTTTAGATCCTTCTTGGATCAAGGATGGGTGGTGTAATCGATGCGGTGATGGATTCCTTGGAATTTTGCCTTCGCGAGTGGGAGGTGTCGCTTGGTCTACGATCCTAGTGGGGTCCACTTACGATGGTCCTTGTGAAGGGCCACTCTATTCATTTGGTTTGTGTATCTAAGTCAGGGCGTGAGCTGAAATCTGGGATGGATCCGAGCTGTGTGACCCACACCATATTTGATGGTCCAATGCTTCCCAACAGTTTAACGTACGTGAAACCTACATAATTGAGGTATTTAGATTGGTCTACGAATCAGGTGGGATTCATCATGATATTTATAAGGGATCCACTCCATTCATTAGTTTAAGCCAATTGTGTTGGGTCACAGGACTAAATATGAAGTTTATCTGAGCTTTAGATTGGCTTATCTTGAAAAATTTCATAGCGGGTGTTAAAACGGACTTGATCTTAATTAACGGTCTACACTTAATGATCAGGGCCCAATTTTGAAGGAAATGTGTAGTCAGGATAGGCAAATGGTTGGACAAAATTTGGTGGTTGATTGATGGTGGAAAAGGCATATATCTGAAATTTCAACTTTTGCATCAAAAGGAAGGGGTTAGCTTCCGCGTTCAACAGTGTAGGATCATAAATTAGGGTTCAAATTTTGTATAACCCCATAGTCATATGAGACCAAACTGTTGTCCAAAATTGAGTTACGATGGACAACAGGAAGTGGTTAAATCTGAAGGTCCAGATTTATAAGGAGTTAATAAGCCTCGAAAAGATAACTTCGTGCCTAAAGAAAAGCTTATCAGAGTGGGGTCTTCATATTTTATATTTGGTCTATATTATGGGCAATCTAGGTTGTTCATATGAAGGGAAATATCCTAGTATGACCACCCACGAGGTTTCTTCGCTCTATGGACAGCCAAAATCAATGGTTACGGGCTGATTTGTCAATTGAGCAACTTTTACAATGATCTAAGGGCTGAAATTTGATGTGTACGGTTAATTTATAATAAATTGGTATGGTATAAAATTTCTCATCAAGCGAATCGTGGGAACCATGCGATCTACAATTCAGGGGTGTAAGTTAATTGCATTTTTGTAATTATTGTAGATTTAGGAGTTTTGTGAAATCCAATGGTTCTACATGGTTATATACTCATTTCTAAACAATTATTATAAAAGAACTTTCATCTAAATCATTGTGCATAGAGAGTTATTCACTGATTAGTCAAGGAAAGGTACATGTATCAAACCACATGATCAACAGTCAGATTCATGTTGGAGAGTAGATGTAGGGTTAGGATAGCTAAATCGATATTGTTCACATGTATGTATTGAGTTAAACTAACACTTGAGAACTTTCAATACTTGGGTATTGAAAAGTTCGGGGTGTTACACAAACCGTTGGTCAATCCGAATCTAGCGCATTGTCATCTTGAGGAACTAGTCATCTCACAATGTGATGTTCTCGATATAAAAGCTTGCACTGAATCCATCACAGGGGGTACCATGGGCAAAGGTTTGCTTGTCACGATAACTTTTCCCTTATCCTTATGGACTGTTAATGAATCTGCTGTTGGCATCTTTCTCTTCAAAATCGATAGTGCAGGGAAATTTTGATGAGTGAAGGGTAATTTGGTCCTTCTTGAGTACAATTAATGTGAAATTAAGGTGGGAATGCACATTGTCGTATTTTGTGCGATCGGCACTCTTATCTCACCCAGTGAGAGCATGCTTTTCACAAATGGGGATTAAGCCTTCTGTCTTCTATATGTTACCACTATCCATTCTTAATTGCCCTTTTGCATAGTTGGTGAGGCAGAGACCATCCCAGACATCACCTGATTTCACCTGTTTCTGGTCATAGCTGATCCAGCCTTCTTTGGTACTTTCTAGTATTCAAAACAAACTATTAGTTATTTCGATAAAAATCGAACTGTACTTTATTTTGGAGATGAAGGGGAGGATGTTCTCGTTGAGAGTCGCCATTTTGGCACCATCATGGCGTCGTTTGATAATAAACATTCTTTTAATTATTCCGAGGTTTAGTCTTACACATAGATATTCCCAACAAAAATACTTTCATTTCTAACAAGTGATTCTAGGTTTAATCCCTATTAGGGTCGCCATTTTATTTCGACAAGAAACGAAGTATCTCGGGTTAAAATATCCATGTGTAATAATAACAATGGTAATATAGAAAAACATTCATCATCACATGTTTTATTGATTATGAATTTATTTATATCCCCATATTTTCCTTGATTCCAAAATAAAGTACATCGAATTGATGTAATGGAAGGAAAGGAAAGTAATCCAATAACAATTTTGACAGCATTTCAATTCGAAAAGTGTCCGTTGCAATGACAGAGGAGTTGTGCGAACTCGAGATCCCTTGTTCCATATCAATATGCATAGGAGAATAATTCATGGACGAATCTAGAAAGATCACTGTCGTACAACAGATGGACCATTGGGAGTCCTGTTCCGCAGCCATTGTGAGGGAGGTTCCATTGCACGGGTAGCATCCTGCAAGCTACCTGCTTGTGGTGTCACTCTAACTCTAAGAGCTCCCTAATACCTCTCTCACTTCTCTGATGATGCAAATGAAGGGGGGGGGGGGGGGGGTTCCTGCATGTGTGAGTCTCTATTTTCACACAACAGAACCTTCCGCACAATGGAAACTCCCCCACAACGGAACCTCCGCACAACAAGCTGGGCGACTCCCACGAACTTGTGTATTTTTGTGCCCCAACAATGATGAACATCATTACATTTTACATAAGAGTGGTAAACCAAGTTTTTATCCAAATTGATTGCGCTTTTTCTATCACGATTAACTGGTACGCTTCTTGTTGAAGCTTAAGGTGATTTATTATCCTTCTAAACCAAACACCTTCTTCGAAAGCCTCTATCACCACCATATACACAACTTTGGTTGTGAAAAGAGGAACCAAATACTAAATTTTTGACATCTAATTGATCGCACCACCTACTAGAACAAACGAGTAGCTGGAAGTTAATCTCTTGTTATCCACATTTCCCTGCATAATTGGCATCCATGTAGCCTACCAATTTACACTTTAAAATTTAAAATGTTAAGAGTAAGTATACTATACATCGAATATACCGAAGTAGCCATTTCATTGCTTCCTAGTGTTGCTTACTGGAGTTTGTTATATATCTGCTCACAATACCCATTGCATGTGAAATATCTGGTCTTGTAGAGACCATGTCATACATCAAACTACCAAAAACACTTAAATAGGGTACACGAGACATCACTTGATTTTCTTCATTTGTACTAGGACATTGTTCTAAAGAAAGCTTAAAGTGAGTAACATGAGGTGTGCTAACTAGTTTCGGTTTGTGCAACAACCCGAACTTTTTAATACATGAGTATTGAAAGTTCTCGAGTGTTACCATAAATTTTAATGTAATACATACATGTGTATGATACTAGTCTACCTATCCTAACCATACAACCAATCCCCAACATGAATCTAGCCCTTGAGAATAGTCTTCATCCATAAATTAAGTCATCTGACCGTTGATCACATGGTTTGATACACGTACATTCCCCTAACTAAATCAATGAATAACCCTTCATCAATAATGGTTTAGACATAATTTCTTTTATAAGAATTACTTAGAACCGTGTCTAAAATCATGTAGAACCATTAGATTTCACAAAACTATTAGATCAACAATAATTACAAAATGCCATTAACCTAGACCCCTGAATTCTAGATCACATGGTTCTCACAATCCGTTTAAAGTGAAAATTTTCATCATTCTTATATATCATGAATTAGTTGTACACGTCGAATTTTAGCCTTTAGATCATTATAAAAATGACCCAATTGACAGATCATCCCCTTAACCATTGATTTTGGTGTCCATCGAAGTCATTGGTAGTTGTAGTAGGATACTTCCGTTCATCTATATCTGTATGATCTTATGAATAGGTTGGATGACAAATAAACATCACTATAGGGCTAGAAAGGTTTCAATAGTGGAAATCATACTAACCACCATTTCATGTAGTATGGCCCATCTGATCTTTGGATATGCTTCAATTTTGGGCTCAACCCCTTTAATTAGATGGAGAAATGAATGGATGGAGTGGATATTCACTCAAAAACATCACAAGTGGACCCCACTTGTAGGGCATGTGCACGTTACACATGCACCAGCAATGCACTGAATGGAAAGTCGGGTCAAACCTAGTTTTTGACCTGACGAATTTCAAAATGGGAGAACCGTCTCTTAAAATTGCGTTGTTCACAACGCAAATAGACGATACTTGTTTGGGGGAGTTGTGGGCCACCTTGATCATTCGTCTGGATGATCTGAATCATCCAATCGGTTCAGGGTGATGTCCCGACCAGAACCACGAAGGCCCCACACATATCCTTACACGTGTGCGCACACGAACAGATCAAGAACAAGCCGTGTGGTTGCTTCTTTTTCAAAAATGGAAAGAATTCTGATTCTTTCTTCCCGCTTGTACTCCCTTACCCAACACCTCTATCAAATCCAAACCATTCAAACTCCATCAAGGGGAGTTCTGACTACAACCTAGACTCTAAGGAAATCAGGAGAATCTCATATCGACAGGTTAGTGGAACTCTTTCCGCAATTTATGCCAACAGAAGGAACAGATGCAACACGCGCAAGGACGATCAAGTCCGAAGTTCAGGCTCTGATTTGAACCATCCGGAATGAGGGTAGGGGATCTTCGATCACCTCCATGTTGATCAAAGAAAGATCTAGAGTGTGGCCATCCCACCTTCCATAGCAATGCAAGGAGGAGTTGCGTAAGTAACTGCTGACTTCCTTACGCAAACACAAAGACTGCATAAGTTCCAGCCTATTCCACTACAGAATGCGTAAGAGTTACGCAGAGGATTTTGGAAGCCCAGACGGGTATAAAAACATACCTCCCATGTTGTGGAATACACAACAAAAGAAAAAGAAAAGGAAGAGAAATTGAAGAAGAAGAAGATCCACAACGAGGAGATCCAAGGAGAAACCGCAACTGCCCTAGTTGCTAACTCCCAGCCGAGACAACTCAGCCTCACCAACAAACTCATGTTAGGTCTGTTCTAGCAGGCCCCTGATCCAGCAGAGGATGATAATGGAGAAGGATAAGAGAGAGTTAGAGTGAAAAGAGGAACGAGAGAGGGAGGAAGTGAGTTTGAGTCAAGGTCTGCTGCACGAGTTGACTCGGCTAGGTCGCCAGTCGAGCTGCAAAGTGATTCTTGGTCCAGCAACCCTTCTGGATGTAATCGAGAACATGAAAGAAGAAAGAAGGAAAGGAAGAAAGTAAGAGAAGAAAGAAGGGAAGAGGAAGAAGAAAGAAAGGAGGGAGAGTCAAACCGAGTCGACTCAAGGTGACTTAGCGAGTCAACTAGTTGATTTGGGCTGACTCGACAGGTAAATTCTGCTTAAATTTGAGTTTTACTAATTGAGGTTAGGGTAAATCACTCATCTGCTAATAACCCTATACTAGGTTCAGGTCTAAAATCATCACTACTCTAAGCTTAAACCTAGATCTTAGGCAAAATCCTAACCCATTGAATTGTTTTAGAATTCAATCATGTGGCATAAACACAAGAGCTATAACAACAAATGAGGGCAATCCGACATCAAAGGTGAGGGTTTTATCCTTTAGGCTTACATTAATTTAAGTTATTATATTTACCTTGCCCTTACATGCCATCCTGATGTTTCATCTTGCCTTTACATGCCTTCGTAATTTTTTTCTATCTTGCTTTTAACATGCCTTCGAGTTACTTTAAATTCTTCTTACAATTATATGTTTTATCATCAATTATTTTTCCTTTGAGATTATAGTATAATGCTGTTTACATGAGACCTCTATGAGTTTATGTGGGGCCATGGATACAAGCATTGCCCTTGCCACTCTCCTCATTATTGAGTTGGCCATTGCCACTCGTCTATCTGTGGAGTTAGCCATTGCTACTCTTCTTTTATTGAGTTGACCATTGTTACTCTCCTCTTTATTATTTTGGTCTTGCGATATTTATCTTTAAGGCTTGGGCATGTGTCTTAATATTCCAAAACCTCCACAATTCAATTTATCTCTCTATAAGTGCAAGTGATATGTTAAGATGTATCACAATTAGTGATTCAATTATTTTATCATGGACATAATGTGCTTTGGGTATAGACCCTCATGGTCGTTACATAATTCCCTGGGTTTTTAGGTAGTGGTGTACAAATTGATTTGTGTAATTCACAAATGCAGTGTCACATTACTTCCAGGATTGAATGTCGCAAATAGTCACTCCATGATCAAATAATGTCACGTAATTCACCCAGCTCATGTGTTGTGCACCTTGAGGTGTTCACGTAAATCCACGGTAGCATTGGCCATGCCGGCGAATATCCGTAGTTATGGGATGTAAGTCGAGCTGGGCTTTCTATAAATCATATTCCACATTGTGATGATCACTACATATGATGAGACGCACACACTCTGCTAGGCATTCATATCATGTAGGTTGTTTACGCATTCTGATACCCTCGTATTAGTGGACTACGGGATGTATCAGAACTCTTATATTACTTTTATGAATCTCTTGAATTATTGTTAATATTAAAGGATAACCATCATTATGAGTACAGATGATGTAGGTGCGGACAAATTAAAGACCTAAAGAACTATCTCCCTATGGAAGATTATACTGAAAGAATAAGAAGATAGTTCTATGATTTAGTTTTATACTTCCGCTACGAACTTGATAAATGTAATAAGCTCCCATTGAGGGGACATTTGATTATTCTTTTATACTGATGAAATAATCAATACAGTCGATTTTATTCTCATGAATGTTACCTTCATAAATATATCTGGATGTGATCTAAATGAAAAAAAAATACGGTGTAATTTTTAAAGCATCCAATTTATACATTATTAACACCCGGTTTTCTCGGGCACGAGTATAAACTCTGGCCGTGAAAATTTAGGATGTTGCAGCTTGTCCATACCTAACTTAACCAATGCCTTCTCAACGTATTATGCCTGCGATAATTGTAGCCTACTCCTTTGTCTGTCTTTATGAATATTTATGCCGAGAATTTTCTTTACAGCTCCCAAATCTTTCATTTTGAATGTCATTGACAATTGAATCTTTAATGTATCATTCTTAGACATGCTATGGCTGGCAATAAGCCTGTTATCTATGTACAATACTAGTATGATGAACTATCCATTATTCAGTGTCTTATAATAGACACAATGAACATATTCACTTTTGGTAAAATTTTGACTCATCATGAAAGTATTAAACCTTTTGTACCACTGCCTAGGCGACTGTTTGAAGCAGTACAACGACCTTCTTAACTTGCGAACCTTATTCTCTAACCCATTTTCTTTGAACCCCTATGGTTTCTTTATGTAGATTTATTATTCTAATTCCTCGTATCGGAAAGTAGTCTTCACATCCATTTGTTTCACTTTCAGATTGTATTGGGAAACCAACGCCAACATAAATCTAATAGATACCTGCTTGAGCACTGACATGAAAATCTCACTAAAGTCGACACCCTTCTTCTGCGCATACCCTTTCGCAACTAATCTTTCCTTATTTCTATCCTGTTTCTTCTTGTAAATTCACTTGGACCCAATTGCTTTATGCCCAACAGGAAGCTCCACCAGCTTCCACGTCTCATTCTTATACAAAGAGACCATCTCATTTTGCATTTCCACCATCCACTTCTCTGCATTTGGGTCATCCAGTACTTCCTAGAAGGTGGGCGGATCCCCCTCATCCGTAATGAGGGTGAATGTAATATTCAAGAAATCTCTGTATCTCATCGATAATCTACGATCCACAGGTGATTTCTCCTCATAGGTGGCTGCTCCACCTACTCCTGTACCTCTTACCGCGGCTCAACTTTATCCTGTGTTTTCACCCTTGTCAATTTTGACATTGATCACTACTGATTTTCCTAGTTGATTGTTGTAACATCCCGAACTTTTCAATACCCGAGTATTGAAAAATCTCGAGTGTTAGCATGAAATTTAATTTAGTATATACATGTGTATGTCACCAATTTATCCTATCGTATCCTTACATCTATTCTCTAACCTGAATTTGACCGTTGAAAATAATCTTCATCCATAGATCAAGTCATCTGACTGTTGATTTCTAGGACAAGATCATCATATATCCAAGTATTCTCACTTGTTTATCATAACTAACCATTCAATCAACTATTCACCACTAGGTAAAGATATATAACCGTCCACTTTGTACACGTATCGAATCGAGATGCTATCCGTTCATCTTGATCACCACCTATAAATATGCTTAACCCATCATCAGGACTATAATTTGAAGAATTTACACATGTGAATAAGTCACTTGAATCTAACGGTATACATTTTCTACTTCTTGATCACTCTAAAAACCTACTTGTATTCATCTATTTGCAAAACCGACCATAAAACCACCTACGTACATGATCAGAGTACTAATCATCAAGTTTTCCTATTTTTAACATGTCATTTAACTGTCCATTATATTTGGATCCACCAAATGGGCTGCCTAAATATCAGAATGAATGGTTCATTTGGAAGATCGTAAGGTATATGCTACAACTACCGGCTGACTTCTCTATTAAATATATGAAAACATTGATTTAAACCTCGGGGCGTTATAGCCCATTAAAAAGGCATTTTGGTCATTTGTAAGCGATCAAGGCTCAAAATGGGGTGATGGAAAGAGAATGAAAAATAAAGAATATTTGTGAAAGTTCAATGCATTTGGATGGTATAGTCTAACGTTACGGACTGTGGAAGTTAGAGAAATAAAAGATGACAAAATCGTAAGTACTTAATGCCATTAATCTATACCCTTGAATTCTAAATCACATGGTTCCCATGATCTGTTTCATGTAAAATTTTATACCATGCCTATTTATCGTAAATTAACCATACACGTTGAATTTTAGCTCTTAGATCATTGTAAAAGTGACCCAATTGACAAATCAACCCCTTAACCGTTGATTTTGGTGTCTATCAAGTGAAGAAAGCTCGTGGGTAGTTGTAGTAGGATATTTTTCTTTATATGAATGACTTAAATTTTCTATCATATAGACCAAGTGTGAAATATGAAAACCACACATTGGTAGGCTTTTTCCTTAGGGGCGAAGTTATCCGTTTTAGGCTTACCAACTCTTTCTAAATTTGGAGCTTCCAATTTACCCACTTTACACCATCAATTACAACTCAAATTTGGACCACACTTTGGCCTCATATGACTACGCTATCATACAAAATTTAGACCTCGATCTATGATCCTACACCGTTGAATGATGACCATCTTAACTCCAATTCCTGCATTTTGGTGTAAAAGGTAAAATTTTAAATTTATGCATTTTCCACCATTGATCAACTACTAACTTTTGTCCAACCATTTACCTATCATGACTATACATTTTTCCTAAAATAGGGCACTGATCATTAAGTGTGGACCGTTAATTGAGGTGATATTCGTTTTGGCACCTGTTAGGAAGATTTTCAAGATAGGCCAATCTAAATTTTGGATTACCAAGAAAATTATATACCCTGACTCTATTCGACGACCCCGACACAATAAATGAATTAAATTTAAGAAAAGATTACCAGAAAAGGTCAAATTGGAGAAACCCAATCCAAGTGGGATGTGAAACACACCCCCTCCCAATGTTAAAGGAAGACAGAGAGAGAGAGAGAGAGAGAGAGAGAGAGAGAGAGAGAGAGAGAAGCCTAGATGCCCATCATCCTCTTCCTTCTTCACATGCATGGTGTCTCCCTCTTATTCAAGCGATGTTGTGATTCATGTAGAACCTTTCATACATCGAGATCTAAGGCTAAGGAGAGAGATTCCTTTAAGCTTACACTAATTTGAGCTGATATGATTTATCTTATTTTTTTTACATACTTTCATATTACTATGATTTTTCATGTAATTATTTAATAGACCGTTATGAATCATTTATCCTTTTGGGAATTATGGTTAAGGTATGATTTTAATTATGCGTGATTTCTATGAATTTATATGGGGTGACGGATACAAGCCCTACCCTTTGCTAATTTTGAGAGCGACGCGTGCTTCCACTCTATATTAAGTTGGCCTTTTGCTCCTCTTCCCTTATTCTTGTTGAGTTAGCCTATTTGCTACTCTTCTCTTTTATTGAGATAACTTAATGCTACTTTTCTTCTTTATTAAGTTAGCCTTGTGCCACATCCCTTTATGGCTTGAGCATGTGTCTTAGAATTCCAAAACCCACATGGTTCGAATTATTTCTCTATTAATGTAAGTAATGTGTTATAGGCCTTATATATAGTAGTTCATATATTTTATCGTGGAAGTAATGCGCTCTAGGTAGTGACCCTCTTGGTCGGGGCGTAATTCCATGGATTTGGGTAGTGGTGCACAAATCGATGCAAGTAATTCGTAATGCATGTTACATCATAAAATAACCCTAGTTTTAGTAGCAGTTACACCTACCAAAAATGCGTCACAGGGAAATTGGTGAATGATTAGAAACACTGTAAAGGAGATATTCTCATTCACAGTATAGGTAGGACCGTTGAGTTTTAAGGACGAAATTCTCTTTAAGGAGGGTAGATTGTAACACCCTATACTTTTCAGTACTCGAGTGTTATCATCTAAATCAAATCTAGCATGAAAGCATGATAAAACTCATGTAACCTATAACTTAGACCATGCTTGATTACTCTGTTACCACCCTTGGATGACCCTTATGTCTCAATGTAGGTTTATATCGACACTAACTAATCGATCCAAGATCCAAATCTAGTTGTTGAGGCATGTGATATCATACCTAAACATTCTTTAAGATTCCTGGGGTTATTGATAATTAAATACTAGTCAATCTAACCGTTGGATTGTTTGAATGCTCAGTAAACCGAGACTTGGAAATTAGACGTTCATATAGTGTGGCCCACATAACAATTAAAAATTACCTTAAGATTGATTTATTGTAAGGACAATTCTATTTAGAGTAGGCATTTCAATTTTAAGTTAATATAATAATGATAATCATTTATATTATGAAAGATGTTATAATAAAGGTATTAATAGTGAAAGCCCATAGAATAAGTGTCCTAATCATCCAAATAGATTCCTAAGGCCCTTTTGACCGTTGGAGTTCGGATTGAAATCAAACTGACCGTTAGAATAATAAAAGTCAATAAAATAACACAAAATCTAGTTTCTATGGACCACCTAAGCTCTAAATCAACCTCATGTTTTGTCTAATACCTTAAAATGATATGTTAAGGTACATAGATGGAGAGGATTTGCCAAATACCTCATTATGGACCCCACAACCATTGCGAGTGCACATCAGCGGCGTTGCACCTGTAGCACACCAAAATCGGATCCGGGTCAAACCGGGTTTGGCTCGAGCCCGAAGAAGGAAATTCCTTCTCCTTTCGAATTTCTCCCACCAGTGACGGACAATTGTTTGCTGTTTTGATCAGGGGGCCCACCATCTGATCACATTCGAGAAATTCAAACCATCCATCATGTGCGGACCTCAAATTCGGTCAAATCCATGAAAGTTTGACATGTTGGTGTAACTGTACGTGTCAACAAGCTCATGCACAAGACGAGTTGCTTGAGAGGGATCTTTCAAAAATGGAAACTCGCCATTCTGCCAGGCTAGCAATCCACAAATGGAAAGGCTCTTACAAATCCTTACCATCCATGTGGATTAATCTCAACCGTGGAATCGGATCTAGAGCTGTTTTCGGGTTTTACTGCAAGCTAGGGCATTACGGAAGGAATCTTTTCCGTTTAAACAAATGGCACAATACCAACCACCCGTACATCTTTAGAAACATCCCTAATGCTTCCTAAGTGTTAGATCTAGGGCATTCTTAAAGCTTCCTCCATAGTCGCCGCAAGTTCTCATAAGAGAACTTATTATTACGAGAAAACATCCAGAAACTGAATATCTCGGAAACCACTAGGATTTCATTGATCGTAGACTAAATGGCGGGTCCCACCATCTTCTAGGATCAAATCCACACCATCCATACAAATTAGATTGAAGGAATAACCAATAAATTGTAATCCATCATTATCAACCTCATCATCTTCTCCATTAATCGGAAAAACCCATCTTCCCTAAGTGGACCTCATCTCCAGATCTGAATCGTTCATCTGTTAGCTTATAGCCTTAGAGGTTCATCCAGATAACTGGATTATCTGTCACGCCCCAAACTCGGAAACCGGGTTCACAAAATTCCTGATCGCCGAATACGGTGCCGACGCCTCCGTAGTACCCCATTCTCGGCTCCCAGAGCGCATACACCAGGTTCTGATCCTGGGATCCTACATGGAGGATTTTCTAATGTACATTTATCTTGTAAGAAGCATAACTACAAGTTTACCCAAATCACAAAAATAACATCATTATCACATATCCACTAATATCAACAGTTGAATACAGTGCTGAAAGGGAAATACATGTATCAAAAATCAAAGCTCCAGGAGTCCGCTCCACATTCGAAGCTCAACGCTGCTACAACCTAACATCACCTGCATGCATCTATCGTGTAAGCTTATAGAAAACTTAAAGGGTGGTGTAAGTGTGTGAGCAGTATATGCGTGCTCAGAATGTAATATTAGAGTAAACAGAAATACTAGTAATTCCACGAACCGTACAATATCAGAGTAAGAAGAAATACTGACAAGTCCATAAAAAAATACCATCAACCTCATCCAGGATATGTGATGAAAAGATGTAACAAGCCAATGTCATATACTGAGAAAGTAATGCAATATGCAATATGTGGTGCGAATGAAATGACCAAGCTGCAGTGTGAAGTCAGGATGATAGTACGTGGTATCACAAGCTATGGGGTCTATCACAAAGGACATTTATCCAAACCAGTCCCATACTTAAATTTGGATAGATAGACTCAATGTGGTAAGCTCTTGATCTCAGGTTAGTCGCGCGCCCCAATTGAAATCCTGGCCATTGTGAAAGTGCACATAACAATTAGTTGCGCACCACCAGCCCGAGTGGATAGTGAATGTATGAATGAATGAATATATTTCTGAGTATGCAACTCCTGCTCCACGAATCAGGCCCGACTCGTCGATAGCAGACCCATTCCTCAAGCTGGTCAGACTCAGCCTAGCTATGCCTACTCCCTCAGGCAGGTAAGGCCACACCCTCCCAACCGACCACGTCACAGTGGGAGACGTGGCCTATTGGTATACGGCCCTCATGTGCTCATATATATCCACTCGGTCTCGATGTTGTGGCATCCTCTGGTATGAAGAGGGTTTAGGAATTTTCACCCAGGGCCATCTATGGCGGCCCGATGCTAGTAACAGTTTTTCAGTGTCCCATCTGACCATCCACGACATGAATGTAGAGGCTACGGCCCTGATGTCACTAGGGTGTACAGTAATCACAACACACAATACAAGATGCATGAGTCATACAATCTAGTCATGCATCAAACCTGCGTATACCGTGCGCTAATGTGGGATAACTCCGCCTATCAGGGAGTTCCATAAACCTCCTGTACTATGGCATATGCAATGGTCAATCACATCTCATAACGAACATACAGATGATGCATATGGGCATGTATCATGATGCTATACTGTCACATACTCATAATCGGTATCAATAACCGGCCTCGATAATCAGCCTATATAATTGGCCTCGACAATCGGAATCGGCTTCGATGATCGGCCGAACAAGGCCTAAAGGAATGTCACAATGTGGACATTAAACCATCATTGTCCATCAATGTGGCCATTTAACCAACATTACTCCCAAGGAGTGGCCCACATAGAGCCAAACGTATAGTGGGCCCATGGCCTCATATAAGGGCTTAATACACATCACGATGGGCCTGATCATGAGGCACATATGCATCACATTGGGCCTCACTCAAGGGCCTAATACACATCACAATGGGTCACATCCCTGGGCCTCTCATACATCAAGTGGGCCACATCATATGGGCCACATATACATCATCATGGGCCGCTCACACGGGCCTAATATACATCGCAAAGGGTCACGTCCCATGGGCCTCGAATATATCACAATGGGCCTCTAGCCATGGGCTCTAAATACATCATAATGGGCCTTAACCCATGGGCCCCAATTATATCATAATCGACCTCAACCCATGGGCTCCAAATACAATGGGCCTCAACCCTTGGGCCCCAAATGCATCACATCGGGCCTTAATGAATGGGCCGTAAATACATCATCTTAGGCCTCATACAAGGGCCTCATATACATCACATCGGGCCCTTACAAATGGGCCCCAAATACATCACATTGGGCCTCATCAAATGGGCCCCAAATACATTCGATGGGCCGTATCAAATGGGTCACAACAACTACACCATTCATCCATCTATAAAGATCATTTTTAGAGCATTATCCAAACAAACGAATCATATCAAAAGATCATCTGGACCATACCACAAATATCAGTGGTGATAGTGATCAAAAGGTCAGTTGGACCACATCGTAAATAGCAGTGGAGACAGTGATTTCCACTGTACAAAATTTCACAGGGGCCATCGTAACATGTATTTTCCATCCAGTCTGTTCATAAGTCACAAGGACCTGAACCAACTTGAGAAACAAATATCATATTGGTCTATCACTTCTGTGACCCAAAAGGGTTTCAATGGTAGACATCCAATCTCCACTGTTTTTGGCAGTGTGGTCCACTTGATTACTAGATCTGTTTTATTTTTCATCCCAAGCTCTAAGACGAGCTAATCAAATGGATGGATGGTTGGATACAACACATAGATCAGACGTAGGCCCCACCATCCAAGGTTTGGACGGTGAGGATGCCACACATATGACTAGCTCCACCATCCAGAGTACTGGACGGTGAGAGGTACTCCAGCCAATCACCAACAGGAGGGTCCCACATGGGCCACCTCATACATCTATATAATATATTAATATTATTATTATTATTATTATTATTATTATTATTATTATTATCTAAAAGGATCTCCAGCATCCAGATGGACAGTCTGGACAGTTGGATAGAATCCATACATTTAGGGCCCTATGAAGCGACGGTGTGTGTGTGTGACACATATATAAGGTGGGCCCCACCCTCGCACATGAAGCACGTGTGGGTGGGTCCCACACGTCGAGCCAACAGATGGATGGAATAGATGAAATACATACATCATGGGTGCCCCATGCAGCACGTCCCAAATGGACAGTATAGATATGGAATACATACATAAAGGTGGGGTCTACGCCCTATCTGGACTGCGTGGATGCCACACATGTGGGCCCCACGTGGATGGCATGGACACATACCTTGTTATCAGACCCAAGGAACTTGCTAACCAGTACAACAACTACATCCGCCAATCTTCTTCCTGCACCGTCCAAGATTTGATGGTGTGGATTAAGATTATACACCACAGTGGGCCGCTACCTTTGGACAGCCTGGATCCACATACATTGGGTGGGCCAATCATATAAGGAAGGAGAGAGAGAGAGAGAGAGAGAGAGAGAGAGAGAGAGAGAGAGAGAGAGAGAGAGAGAGAGAGAGAGAGAGAGACGGAGTAGCGGAGGGGCCCGCCACTATGGGCCCCTCTTGATATAAATCATACATCAAGATGGGTTGCACTACAAGTGGGCCCTCAAATTATCAAAATTAACAAATAAAATCACCCACCGATCGTCTTCTTGGACTTCTTCCATCGATGCGTCCTAGAGCTCCATGGAATGCATTTTAACAATCGAGATGAAGCTTGGATGGTGGAGATGGGAGGTAGGAAGGTGGGCCACACAAACTCTATCCATGGAGCTTGGACGTTACTCTCATGGGGTTGCTTAAAAATGGAGAGAGAGAATGAGAGAGAGAGAGATGATGGAAGAGAAGTGAGGGAGAGAGGAATGGATGTACTTGTGTAAGGGAGAGAGTTAACTTTGGGGAGGGGTGGTTGTTCTTGGGGATGGGTGTTGTACTTGATTTTTGATTGATGGATTGATGTGATGTGTCGTAGAGATTCTCTCGATATTTGCAACGCGTGGCATTTTTCTCAAACTGAACGTGAGCCCATATCTCCTGGCCCGAGTATTGCATCGGTGCGCCATACGCGGCGTTGGAACCGCGACGATGACGCGGTCGCTAGGGTATAAGTTTCAAGTCAAGCCGATATAATTCTTCGAGATACGAGTTAGGTTCGCGTGCAAATGCCGGTTATAGGTCGAAGGTTGCTAAAATTTGACTGCAAGGACCGCAAAAGCCTACAGAGCAGTATAGGCTAGGATACGGGTCTCATAGCTCTCCCCTCCTAATAAAAATTTTATCCTTGAAATTTACTATTATGCATGACAAAGCAAGGGAAGAGGAAGCATCGTCACATAATAATCAATACCATATAAGGCATAATCAATCTATAAACAAATGGTGATGGCGCTCTTTAATCTTAGCCTCGCGCTCCCAAGACGTCTCCTTAGCATTATGATGACCTCACTGAACTTCGAATCCCGGATCAGAAACAATTAAAATCGGAATACTATGAAGCCTCACAATTTCAATGGTAGGGAGCTATATCAGAATATCTCAATTTATTCGAACTCGGAGATCTAACCATTCTAAGTTCTCAACAATCATAAGTGCAGGGTAGCTATTAGTAGATATGTAATGTTATCTTCAGGTATTTCCAAGTTATGCTCTAATACCATCTTCTGTCATGCCCCAAACTCGAAAACCGGGCTCACAAAATTCTCGATCACCGAATCCAGTGCCAACAGCCTCCGTAGTAACCCATTCTCGGCTCCCAGTGCACATACACTAGATTCCGATCCTGGGATCCTACTAGGATGATTTTCTAACGTTCATTTATCTCGTAAGAAGCATAACCACAAGTTTACCCAAATCACAAAAACAACATCATCATCACATATCCACTAATATAAATAGTTGAATACAGTGCTGAAAGGGAAATATATATATCAAAAGTAAAGCTTCATGAGTCTGCTACACGCTCGAAGCTCAACGCTGCTGCAACCTAACTACACGCATCTATCGTGCATAAGCTTATAGAAAGCTTAGAGGGTGGTGTAAGTGTGTGAGCAATATATACGTGATCAGAATGTAATATTAGAGTAAACAGAAATATTAGTAATTCTGCGAACCGTACAATATCAGAGTAAGCAGAAATACTGACAAGTCCATAAAAAATATCATCAACCTCATCCAGGATAAGCGATGAAAAGACATAGCAAGCCAATGAAATGACCAAGCTGCAATGTGCAGTTGGGATGTAGTACGTGGTATCGTAGGCTATGGGGTCTATCACAAAAGACTTTTATCCAAAACAGTCTCATACCTAAATTTGGATAGATAGAATCAATGTGGTAAGCTCCTGATCTCAGGTTAGTCGCACGCCCCAACCGAAATCCTGGCCATTGCGAAAGTACACATAACAATTAGTTGCGCACCACCAGCCTGAGTGGATAGTGAATGAATGAATGAATAAATATAATGTTAAGTATGCAACTCCTGCTCCACGAATCAGTACTGTACATCTCTAGGATTATCACCGAGGTCTAGTACACTCTTCGCCACCTGCCGCCCCATCATGTGTATAACTAGGTAAGTGAAAGAGACCTCACTATCCGCCTACCAATATCAGGCTTGGCTTGTCGATAGTGCACCCATTCCTCAAGCTGGTCATACTCAGCCTAGCTATGCCTACTCCCTCAGGCAGGTAAGGCCACACCCCCTCCCAACCGACCACGACACAGTGGGAGACGCGGCCTATTGGTATACGGCCCTCATGTACTCATATATATCCACTCGGTCTTGACGTTGGGGCGTCCTCTGGTACCAAGAGGGTTTAAGAATTTTCACCCAGGGCCATCTATACAAGCCCGATGCTAGTAATAGTTTTTCGGTGTCCCATCTGGCCATCATGACATGATTGTGGAGGCTATGGCCCTGGTGTCAGTAGGGTGTATAGTAATCACAACACACAATGAAAGATGCATGAGTCATACAATCTAGTCATGCATCAATCCTGCACATATTATGCACTCATGTGGGATAACTCTGCCTATAAGGGAGTCCCATAAACCACCTGCACTATGACATGTGCAATGGTCAATCACATCTCATAATGAATATGCAGATGATGCATATGGGAATGTATCATGATGCTATGCTGTCACAACTCATATTCGGTATCAATAACCGGCCTCAATAATCGGCCTCGATAATTGACCTATACAATCGGCCTCGATAATCAGAATCAGCCTCGATAATTGGCCTCGACAATCGGAATTGACCTCGATGATCGGCCGAACAAGGCCTAAGGGAAGGTCATAGTGTAGACATTAAACCATCATTGCCCATCAATGCGGCCATTTAACCAACATTGCTCCTAAGGAGTGGCCCACATAGAGCCAAACATATAGTGGTCGCATGGCCTCACATAAGGGCTTAATACACATCACGATGGGCCTAACTCATGAGCCACATATGCATCACATTGGGCCTCACTCAAGGCTTAATACACATCACGATGGGTCACATCCATGGGCCTCTCATACATCAAGTGGGCCATATCATATGGGCCACATATACATCATCATGGGCCACTCACACGGGCCTAATATACATCGTAAAGGGTCACATCCCATGAGCCTCGAATATATCACAATGGGCCTCTACCCATGGGCTCCAAATACCTCACAATGGGCCTTAACCCATGGGGCCCCAATTATATCACAATGGGCCTCAACCCATGGGCTCTAAATACATCACAATGGGCCTCAACCCTTGGGCCCCAAATACATCACATCAGGCCTTAACGAATGGGACGTAAATACATTATATTGGGCCTCGGTACGTGGGTCATAATTACATCACATTGGGCCTTAACGAATGGCCCGTAAATACATCATATTAGGCCTCATACAAGGGCTTCATATACATCACATCGGGCCCTTCCAAATGGACCCCAAATACATCACATCAGGCCACATCAAATGGGCCCCAAATACATCCAACGGGCCATATCAAACGGGCCACAACAACTACACCATTCATCCATCTATAGAGATCATTTTTAGAGCATTATCCAAACAAACGAATCCTATCAAAAGATCATTTGGACCATACCACAAATAACAGTGGTGATAGTGATCAAAAGGTCAGTTGGACCACATCACAAATAGCAGTGGAGACAGTGATTTCCACTGTATAAACTTTCACAGGGGCCATCATAACATGTTTTTTCCATCTAGTCTGTTCATAAGTCACAAGGACCTGAACCAACCTGAGAAACAAATATCATATTGGTCTAAAACTTCTGTGACCCAAAAGGGTTTCAATGGTAGACATCCAATCTCCACTGTTTTTGGCAGTGTGGTCCACTTGATAACTAGATCTATTTTAGTTTTCATCCCAAGCTCTAGGATGAGCTGATCAAATGGATGGACGGTTGGATACAACACATACATTAGATGTGGGCCCCATCGTCCAAGGTCTGGACGGTGAGGATGCCACACATATGACTTGGCTCCACCATCCAGAGTACTGGACAGTGGAGGTACTCCAGCCAATCACCAATAGGAGGGTCCCACATGGGCCACCTCTTACATCTATATAATTTCATATGATATTAATATTAATAATATTAATATTATTGTTATTATTATTTTTATTTAAAAGGATCTCCAGTGTCCAGATGGATGATCTGGACAGTTGGATAAAACCCATACATTTAGTGCCCTATGGAGGGACGGTGTGTGTGCACCACACATATATAAGGTGGGCCCCACCCTTACACGTCAAGCACGTGTGGGTGGGTCCCACACGTCTAGCCAACAGATGGACGGGATAATCGAAATACATACATCATGGGCGCCCCATGCAGCACGTCCCAAATGGTTAGTATAGATATGAAATACATACGTAAAGGTGGGGTCTACGCCCTATCTGAACTGCATGGTGCCACATGTGTGGACCCCATGTAGATGGCATGGATCATTTAAGAATGACACATACCTCGTTATCAGACCCAAGAACTTGCTGACCAGTACAACAACTACATCAGCTAATCTGCTTCACACATCGTCTAGGATTTGACGGTGTGGATTAAGATTATACACCATAGTGGGCCGTTGCCTTTGGATGGCCTGGATCCACATACATTGGGTGGGCCAATCATATAAGGAAGGAGAGAGAGAGAGAGAGAGAGAGAGAGAGAGAGAGAGACGGAGTAGCGTAGGGGCCCGCCACTATGGGCCCCTCTTGATACAAATCATACATCAAGATGGGTCCCACTACAAGTGGGCCCTCAAATCATCAAAATCAACAAATAAAATCACCCACCGATCGTCTTCTTGGACTTTTTCTTCCACCGATGCATCCTAGAGCTCCATGGAATGTATTTCAATGGTCGAGATGAAGCTTGGATGGTGGAGATGGGATGTAGGAAGGTGGGCCACACAAACTCTATCCATGAAGCTTGGACGATTGCTCTCATAGGGTTTCTTGAAAATGGAGAGAGAGATGATGGGAGAGAAGTGATGGGAGAGAGGGATAGATGTACTTGTGTAAGGGAGAGAGTCGATTTTCGGGAGAGGTGGTTGTACTTGGGGATGAGTGTTGTACTTGACATTTGATTGATGGATTGATGTGATGTGTTGTAGAGATTTCCTAGATATTTGCAACGCGCAATGTTTTCCTCGAACTGAACATGAGCCCACATCTCTGCCCAAGTATTACATCGGCGCGCGAGATGCGACGTTGGAACCGCGGCGACGATGCGATCGCTACGGTACAAGTTTTGAGTCAAGCCGATATAATTCTTCGGGATGTGACTTAGGTTCACGTGCAAATGTCCGTTATAGGTCAAGGGTTGTTAGAATTCGATCAAGAGGACCGCGAAAGTTTACAGAGTGGTACGGACTAGGATACGGGTCTCACAATAGCCATGCGATTCGGATATGAACATATCACCTCGAAAACTCACTTGCTCGGACAACTAACCCATAACTAATCAAGTGATTAGTTGGCATCAGAAGCCTCTAGAATGAGGTTAATATAGCCTATAAGAGGCTACCTTTTAGGGCAGCCATTTTTAAAAATGGAAAGGAAATAAGAGAGTATGAGAGTGCACCATTTCAACCTTGCCACATTAGGTGACTCGGTTCGAGTCGGGACCGAGTCTAGCCTTTGTCTTGTCGTAAAATGGGATTCAGAGAAAGAGAGGGAGAAGAAGAAGATGGAGTGAAGGAAGGGTAGAGTGGGAGAAGAATTGAGTCGAGGAGAAAGGTCAGCCGTGTTATGCTGTTGTTGACTCGATTCAACTCGACAAGGGCCGAGCCTTGCTAAATCCATTGTTGGACTTCTTACAACTGAGGAAAGGAAAGGAGAAGGAGAAGAGAAATAGAAGAGGAAGGACTGAAGAAAGTGAGGAAGAGAGGAGAAGCAGAAAGAAGAAGATCTGTGAGAGAGGGCATGTTGGTGCCTCACTGAGTCAAGACGACTCGGTCCGAGTTTGGTTCAAGCTGCTGCCAAGTCGGGGCATGAATCTAAGCTTGAGTCTAGTCCGTACGATGCTGAAATCTCAGTAGAAAAAGAAGAAGAAGAAAGAAAAAATAAAAGAAAGAGAGACTTTGGGTTGATTCGCTGCCGAGTCAGCTGGGTTGAGTTGGGCATGGGTCTAGTCTAAGTCTAGTTAGAGTTCCAACAGGGAGAGAGGGAAAGAAAGAGAGAGTAAAGGAATAGAGAAGGAAAGTAAGTAGGGAAGGAGAATAGAAGAAGGAGAAGGGTGAGTTGCTAAGCCGGCTCGTTGCCCTTGAATCAGGTAGAGTTATAGAGCGAGTTTTGACCTAGACATACTGACAGTGAAAAAGGGAGAAGAGCAAGAAGAAAGAAGAAGCAGAAAGGGAGAAAGGAAAGGAAGATGAGGGAGAAAGAAGGAAGAAGAAAAGGAAGAAGTCACTCCCGAGTCAACTCGGCTATCATTCCACCAAGTCTAGACCGAGTTGGGTTCGAGTTGAGCATGGACTTGGTTGATTTCAAACGTTATTAGGTCGAGTTTCGCAAGAAGGTAATTCGAGGTTTATCTTTTGTTATTATTTTTGGTGTTATTATTATCATTAGAATATTTAGTATGGCTAGGTTCATTATTGTTAGCTATTATAATCATTGTCATTATTAGACAATATTGTCATTTCCATTATGGATTAATATAATTATTAATATTAGTTTTTATTAGGCTACTCTTAATAACTATTTTTTATCATTTTAGCATTTTATTAAACTCTCATTTTTATGATAATGATATTAGATATTGTTGGGAAAAATTAATACCAATTCACAAATTATCAAGTTAGAGTTCAAGTTCTAAAACATACACTTAGATTCATATTGTTGGATAAAGCCCTAAAATTTATATGATCTAAATATTTAACTTTAATCCTAATTGTATAAATTTTGTTACATTGTAATCTAACCACACAAAGTATTCTAATTTTGTTAGAACTTGATCCTAGGGTGTGTACAACTATCTCTAGCATTATGGGGAGACGAACAGACTCTTGAAAGGTGAGGATTACCTTCAAGCTTTTTATACATCACGATAGTTAGCTTGTTTATTCATCTTTGTTCACTGTCTTATTAATTGCCTAATGCGGTTCATTGTTCTTATTAATTTTGATTCCTTATAATTAATTGATGAATTGGATTTAAATTCATATATCTGAACATGCTATGGATCTTAAATATTTCTATTCTGTTTTAAAATGATTATTTTATATGTGCTAGTGTCATTAATATTATTTGTAGCTTGTTTGACTACTTGTGATTACTTTATAGTGCATTTAGAAGTCCTCAAACTAGTGGCTATTCTATCTAATAAATTAAATCAAAGTTTATTGTGGACTTACCATCTAAGGAATTATTGTGCCTTTATGGATTTTGGGGTCAATCCCTTTCACTGTATCCTGGAATGGACTATTTACCCTATGTGGCTTCGATTGGCTAGTTGCCCTATGTGGCTTTGCTTGTATGATCGCCCCTTATGACTTGACAGAATAATTTCCCTAAGTGACTTTTATGAACGATTTTTGTACAACCTAACGATGGTAAGTTCCACTTGTTTAATTAAGACTGGCTACTAGTTGAGTAGGTTACCTTTAAACACCTTAACTATTAGTCTCATCAGCCAAGGATGGTGGAATGAGACACTAAACCTGAGCTGTCGGCTTTTGTTAGGTGACAAACTCCCCATAGTGACCTTTGAGCTTTCTTAAAATAGTTGTTTAAAATTGGAATAATAATGGTCGGACTAATCATGCATCTTCATGGCCTACGGACTTTACCGGGTGGTCGATACAAGACGCGGGGTTTTCTTGGGTCACTACGGGCTGTAATGTAGAGTATTTTACCTAGTGATCCTAAGTTTTGTTGTGTGCATTCGACTACCATGGGTTGTCCTTTTCGCATGGACTTTTTCAGGTTTCTAGTTTTCCTTGGACGTATATAGAGTACTCTTCAAGGAAGCTAGGCCACCTTAGGTGTCCTCATTGCATAGTCATTTTCGGGTGGCTAGTCCTCCTTAGAGTGTACCTTTGAGTACTTTTTTGGGGGCTAGTTCTCCTTGAGTGACATTTTTGCTAATTGGATGTGCATTCCCAGGTCTGTGAGCATGTGCATGCATTCATGCATTTAAACAAGATTACCTTGGTGGAATTTATTCAATATATGCTTATCTGATTATTATGATAATCATTATGAAATATTTGTTATACACTGTTCTTGATAACTATGCTTAATTATCTTGATGATACGATAAATCTTGGGGGTTATACCTCACTGGGATAGCCATTTATCAAACCGTAATAAGTGTGCAGGATATGTAGAGAGTGCACATGTTGGTGTTCAGGTGGAATAGGAGGAGCCAAACAATCTTGCCACTCCTTATCATTGATTTCATTTGCATTTAAGTTGTACTGTCATGTATTATTATAACTTAAGATAATGGTTTGTATAAGTTCTTGGGTAGCCATTTGAATATTTGGTTATGTATATTTGGACTACCTCTTATACTTGATTTGCTTCTATTCCGCTAAAATTACTAACTCTGATAAAAAAAATGTACGTGAAATTTGAGCCATCGTTAAAGGTTATCACTCGGGCTTTCGGAAAACGAGTAGTGTAGTCGGGTTTCGGGAACCGGGGTGTTATACATCACTTTCGGGATTGAATGTTGCAAATAGTCACTCTGTGAACAAATCGTGTTACGTAATTCATCCGATCCGTGTGTTGTGCCCGTCTTGAGGTGTTCACGTAAATCTACAGTAGCATTGGACATACTGACGAATCTCCGTAGTATGGGATGTGGGGAGAGCCGGGTTTTCTATAAATTATATTTCACATTGTGATGATCACTACGTATAATGGACCGCACACACTTTGATAGGCATGCACTCATATATATATATATATATATATATATATATATATATATATATATTGGTTACGCATACTGATACCACTCGTAGTGATGGAGTATGAGACGTATCAGAAACCTCACATTATTCTTGTGAATCACTTGAATTATTATTAATCTTAAAGGATAACCATCATTATGAGTGGGGCATTGACCATCTCCAACCATACAGATGTTACAGGTGAATTACACGTTGACGATACGGACGATAATCATTTTGTGGAAGATACGTTTGAATAAAGAAGAATAATAATATTGAAATTTATTTATTTATATGTTGTCCATTATTTACTTTAATATGATGTAATAAGCTCCCATTGAGAGGGCGTTTGAAAATTAGTTGGACGCGTTTTACTCTAATAATAAATACAGTTGATTTTACCCTCGTGAATGTTTACCTTCACGAATGTAACTGGATGTAATATAAATGAAAAAAAAATGAGGTGTAATTTTGAAGCATCCAATTTTTACATTATTAACACCCAAAATTCTCAGGCACGAGTATATATTCGGGCCATGAAAATTTAGGATGTTACCCTTGTGTTCTTCTTTACAAAATAAATAATCCTCATCAAACCTGACGCCACGACTAATTGTGATCTTTAGTGTGACCCGATCATACAGCATATATCCCTTCACACCATCACCACAACTACTAAAGATACACTTCTTGACCATTTGATCTAGCTTATCTCTCTTAATGGACGGTTCATGAGAGTAAGCATCACAACCAAATACTCGTAGCCTTAAGTAATCAACTTCATGATCACCCCACACTTCTTATGGAATTTTACAATTGAATGGTGTAGATGGATACCGATTCACTAAGTAACAAGCCCTATTAATGGCTTCTGTTCATAGCTCCTTGCCTAACCCAACGTTGCTTAACATGCTTTGTGTTTTCTCCAAGATAGTTTGATTTATTTGTTTTACTACACCATTCTGCTCTAGTGTATGCCTAATTATGTTATGCCATACAATCCCCCTATCTTTACAAAAATAGTTAAATTCCTTCAAAGTAAATTCACCTTCATTATCTGTCTATAAAACTTTCAACTCTCACCCTAACTATTTTTCCACCATCACTTTCCACACTCTGAAGGTGGTGAAGATATTAAATTTGTACTTTATAAAGTACACCCAAACTATTCTAGAGTAGTCGTCTATGAACAAAATGAAAAATGATGACTCCCCTTTAGAAACAACGGGCAACGACCCCCATACATCAGAATACAAATAATCTAGAGTATTCTTACTAACATGTTTTTTAGATTTAAAAGATAACCTTAACTGTTTACCATATATATAGTAGTCGTATATATCTAAATCAATACTTTTAAATACAAGAATTAATAAATGATCAGAAAGTACCTTCATGCATCACTTGATCATGTGGCCTAGATGTACATGCCATAATTGTGCTTACGTGGACTTAACTACAAACGTTGTAGCTCTACCTGATACAGTATTCTTGATTAACCTGTAAAGGTTACCATTTTGTTGTGCCATCATCACTACGAGTGCCCCCTTTAAAACCTTCAGAACATGATTAAAATTGGTGAATTTACACCCAATTGCTTAAAGAGCCCCCAGACAGATCAAATTCTTTCGAAGGTCAGGGTTAATAGTTTAGCGGAAGAGAAACAAATCAAGCATAAAGGGTAGTCCAAATATACATATTTAATTATTCAAATGGTTGCCCGAAGGCTTATGCAAACCAATGTCTCACTACTAACAAATATGGGAAATAAACATTTCAATATATGAAACAGAGTATAATGCATCGAGGCTTAAGCTGCACGATCACGCAGCTTCTCTTGAATAGATATAATCAGGCATCCTTGATATTTGTGCACGGCTCCTCATCAATCTGAACATAAGTATTATTTAAACCACCTACACTACCTGTATGGTTATATATTTAAAGAACGAGTGGCTAACTCAGTGTGAATTTCCCTTAAGATTACACACTGTATCATTAGTTAAGTATTTAAACAAGCAGATATAGTAATTTTCATCGTATGAAACATTCAAGAAGTCTTATTTAAGTGTATGAATGCGTGCATATGCTCACAGACCTGGGGATGCACATCCAACTGGCAAAAGGTAGCCCAAGCAGATCTAGCCACCAGGAAAAGTACTCAAGGTACGCCCTAAGGAGAACTAGCCACCTAAAAAAGACCATGCAATGAGGACACTCAAGGCGAATTAGTCTCTCGGAAAAGTACTCAAGGTATGCCCTAAGGAGATCTAGTTACCTGGAAAAGACCATGCAATGAGGACACCAAAGGCAAACTAGCTTCCTGGAAAAGTACTCAAGGTATGCCCTAAGGAGAACTAGCCACCCGAAAAAGGCTATGCAATGAGGATACTCAAGGAAAACTAGACACCTGAAAAAGTACTCAAAGGTATGCCCTAAGGAGAACTAAGCACCCAGAAACGTCCGCATGTAATGAAATGCATGATTAGTTAAACAATTATTATTCCCATTTCAAACAACTATTTTAAGAAAGTTCAAAGGTCACAATGGAGAACTCATCACCCAGCATAGGTGGACAGCTCGGGCATAGTGTCCCATACCACCATCACTGGTGCATGAGACTCTAACATTAGGATGTCTAATGGTAACCTCATTAATTAGTGGCCAATGATAGTTCAACAAGTGGTATTTACCATTGCAGGGTTATACATAAATAATGCATCAAGCCACGTAGAGTAAATATTCAATCAAAGACATATGGGCTAAATATTAAATAAAAGCCACAGATGGTAGTCCATCCGAGGATGCAATAAAAAGAGATTATCTCTAAAAGCCACAAAGGCGTAAATGATCGATAGGATGGTAAGTCCACGATAAAATTCCATTTAGTCTAATATACAAAATGACCAATAGATTAAGGGTCCATTGTAATCACCATTAATCGAGTTACATCCCAATATATATATATATATATATATATATATAAGTGGAGTTTTCCACAAATTAATGTAGCAATTCAAGTTCATAGACAATCCATAAGTATGAGAAGATATTCAAGTACAACATGTAAGTGTTTATACCAGATAATTGTTGAACATATGATTTGAGGATCAATTCTAATAATAACATACATAATTATGAAAATAAAGATATCAATTATCAGACAAATTTGAAAGGAAAAGAATCACTTAAATTAACATGGAAGCGGAAAGCTCGAGGGGAAAAGGTCATCACCTTATGAGTCAAATCGCCTACTAATGTCGTCAGGAAGTGCACGCTCCCTTACGATTGAATCCGTAGTTTTGCATGATTGGTAAGTCAGGTGGAACCCAATGTCAACATGATCGAATCAACTCCCCCAACACCACTTGAATTGGAATCAATACGAACACAAAACCTAAATGGCAAGATCTTAATTCCATATATAAGTAAGGATCTATAAGTAATAAGACTAATAGATTTAGATCTAGCAAGCATTTTCATGGAATTTTACTCACATTGATTTGCTAGCCATAGTTTAAATTCACATTCAAGCTGATCACCTCCACTCGGCCTAATCGAAAGATGCCTTGCTCAAACTGGGTTAACTTGACTCAGTGTCGAAACTTGGCTCTTATCTTGAATCAAACACAATGACTCACATTGATAAGGTTCCTTGACACTGTAGAAATTGTACTAACCAAAACTAGGCTCAATATCTATGACTCAAGGGCTGACTCAATGAGATTCAGCTGAGTTGACTCGGCCGCAACCACAACTCCTACTCCTCCCTCCAATCTTCTTCCTTTCTCCTTCCTTTCTTCCTTCTTCTCTCTCTCTCTCTCTCTCTCTCTCTCTCTCTCTCCTTCTCAGCTTTCCTCCTTTCTCACAATTAGAATGTTTTACACAATTGGGACCTCCATCAAGATAATAACTCAACTCAGTGAGTCGATGCTCTCAACACGAACTTATACTCGACTCAGTAGTGAGACACACCACTAAATAGTGCTATCTCTCTCCCCCCTCCGTTATCTCTTCCTCTGATCTCCTTGAAAGTCTAGTGACCTCTAAACTTGACCCCGACTTGTTGCGATTCGACGAACTCGGTCTGACTTATTCCAGTAACTCGACAAATCCACGACGGCCGAACCATGAACTCTACAGTTCTACTTCCTTCCTCTCTATTCTCCCTCTTTCTCTCTAGACGACTCAATGCAATTGAGTCTAGGCCCGTTCTTGAACCCAAATGACTCAGTGAGCTAGGTTGAATAGCTTGAACCTGGCCTCGCAAGACGACTCGATGGCTGGACAGGGTCTGCTTCGACTTCATGCTTCACTTAATCTCTCTGGAAATGTCCAACATCTCTGTACTTGTATAGAACTAGGAAGACATCGGCTCAAAATCAATCTTGACTCGGCATGGGACTTAGTCTGACTAAGTGTATTGCGGCACCAGATCGGACCTGCACTCGATTTTCTCTGCTTCTTACTAGCTTTTAGGATTTCTTTTGAGATGTTTCTTGAATTGGAAAGCGAGCTTTTATAGCTCCGGAAAACTCTTCAAGATCCTTCGGACGCAACTAATTCGAGGATTAGTTACTAAGTTACGGGTCTTCACAACTTTTAAACTAATCTAAATGCATCCTGCTTGCATGCTTACAATGCAATGCCATGGGTGTCTTTTTGATATCCTAGTCCACCAAGTGAATGCCTTGGATTGGAAAATGGGGCCCATCTCAAGGTGAGTTTTACAATCGGACGGGGAAGATAAACATGCCGTTGATGGCAATTTTTGATTGATGGCCCTATTCGATGATCCATATCTTTCGGATAGGCCCCAGTTTTAAACAGTCATGATGAAAAGGCTAGTGGTTCTGCAAATATTCGATTTCGCATGATATTTCATACACCACCGAGATCTCCCGTGAAAACTTCTATCCAATACCAAGAACCTTCCAGATGCTTTCCATGTGATTCCTTTTGAGTGTCTAAGATGAGTTAAAAGGCTTCTAAAAGCCATCGAACAGACAAGATTGCTCCAACCTATAACAAAAAAGATGCTTTCCGCCTCTTTCTTATGCAGCGGAAGCCCTAAAACAAAGGAAATGAAAGGTTGAGATCTTTTAAAAGGGATGGTTAGGATGTGGTGGAAGCATGTGGATTGCTAGTGAGGTAGCCATACGAAATCTTCTGCTTTCTGAATGCAATCAAATGCAGGCCATCTTGTACCTGAGATCAGTGTGTATCAAAATGCGAGTTTGATGGGACTTTGGTCGGATTTCTTTTCCCTAGTAGATGGACGACTCAGATCATCTCAATGCTCCAAGATGGTGGGCCGAGGTTTGAATAGTTGGTCCCCTTTGTCGTGATGGAAAATTCGAAGGAAACGAAGGAGTAGATTGGATCGAGTTTAGGTCGGGTCAGCTTGTTTTGACCGAAGTTAGTGGTACCGTGTATAGCGGGTGCATGTACACTATGAACATTCCTCGATAGTGTAGGGGCCACTGTGATGATTTTCCTGGATCTCAACTGTTCACAGAGTCTTACTGAGTTCGTTAGAACATATTAGGTAGATCCAAGGCTCTGGTAGGCCACTTTGCTAGGCTTTTAGATCTAAATGTTATTTTCTTTTAATCTGACAATCAGATGACTTCCTGGCATAATATTAATTCCTCTAAAGGTCTTATTTTAGTTTGGATGAACATTCACGACATATTCATTGGTTAGATGACCTAATAGAGGTAATTAAGTGTCAAATTGTCCAATGCCAGTTGTGAACACAATGAACGAATGGATGGTCTGATCAATGGATGAAAACTGTTCTTGATGGTCAGATTGATGCATGATTAAATTTATAGGCTAATCTCAAGGTTTTTAGGGGCAATATCACATGCCTCAATTGCTGGATTTGGATTGTGGGTTGACTAGTCAGTGATGATGAAATCGTGCGTTGAGAAGTAAGGGTCAATTCAAGGTGAATTGATCTTAGACCTTGCAGATACATTGCTGGTCATCATAGTTCGAATCAAATGCTTAAATGGACAGATTGTGAATCACTGGGTGGAGGTGTATAATGTAAATTATGTGTACTATTCACAACCCCAAGTGTAGGGTCATGATGTAGTAATAAGTTGGTAAGACCGAGGTCGAATCCACAGGGACTAAACTTGTACGTATTCTGAAAATAACTACAACTTGAAAGAGATTTAAATTGAAATCTGAATAATTGAGAGTAATGGAGAATAATTTTGATTAAAACTTATGAATTTAAAGGTGGGAGCTAGGGTGTCAAGGATCCACTTGTAGCTATCAAGATGCTACCTTACTTTATTCAGTAAACATAATTGGAATTGGAGTCCTATCCTATCCAATTGGAAGATAAAGCAATTTAAATCAATTCTAAACTTTTCATTGACCTAATTCTTAATGGAGGAGAATTTTGAAGATTGGAAGGGATTCCATTACCCTACCATGCCCAGGAGACAATGGTGAACAACGAGATTTACCAATCTCACTATCTCAAAACAGGAAAAGAAGATATCCAAAGCTATCACATCATCTATTGTAATTTGAGTCATAATAAATTATAAAAAACTGAAAATATTCCCTTAATATCAAACTAAAAATCAATGAAGTTCAATAAAAACAAGAATCAAAGCAAAATAAACATCCGAACACGCTACAAGCTTCACCACTTAGCCCTAGCTAAGAGGTTTACCTTACCATAGACATGATCGAAACCAAATCTCTTAAACAAAACATGAAAAATAAACTAGGGAAGAAGAAAAAACTCTTTGGTGGCTACTCCACCATTGTGCTATGCTCCTTGAGACCTTTTCAAACCCCATAAGATGCTTTGGATCATCTTAGGGAGTCCTATTTATAGCTATGGAACTCCAACTTTCACACAGAATTGGAAAAATCTAGAAACCGCTACAAATTTATGCACTCTGCGCAGTTTTCCAAAATGACTTCACACTGTGTAGCTTTTCAAAATGGACTCGGAGTTTCAGAATATGATTTTTCAGGACAATTTCAAAAACATGTTTATTTTCAGGACAATTTCAGGATTCCTTTTCTTCACTTTAATTCTTTGATTCTCTTCATTCCTCACTTGGTTTTCGTAGATCTTTGGCATTTGAATTCTTCATTAATGACTTCCAAATTTCTAAATCTTCATTTAGTAATCTTTTGAGTATAAATCTTTCTTTTGACATCAATTTCACCTTAAGCTCTTGAAATAACCTTGCACATAAAAATATGAATAATTAAATCGATTAAGCACTATCATATTTATAAAACCAAGGTATAAATAGGAGAAAATATGAAATATTTCACACTCAACACGCCCCCAACCAGCATTTTTCTAGCCCGAGCAAAACATACGTGAAGTGATATTCAATTCTCAATGTTCAAAGTTCTTCAAGAAAATAATCTTTTATGTAAACAAGTATGAATGAGTATAATTCAAAGAAGCGAGAGTGAAACTTTGAAAACCTAGAACCGAATCAAATGAGCAATCAATTAAATAAGTTCTTCATCAATCAATTAAGAGCATAAGTTCATATATCAAGTTTTTCCAACGTGCTCAGTGATTTCCAACTTTCCATAAAAATACTATCATTTTATAATGTTAGCCATGCTCATCACCTCAGGATTAATTGAATAATAAAGTTCCGATTCTGAGCTTATCCCTTTTTCCTTCTTTTTTCAGTTTTTGATTTTATATCGACGGTCTCTTTTTATTCATTCTTTTCAGACTTTACATTCTTTTCATTCTTTTTCATTCTTTTCCAGTCTTTTCACCATACATGACCTTTTTGTCGATATCACTATTTTTTAACTAGTTCTTTTCATATTTTAAGGTGGATAAAATTCTCCAGACTTAATTCTAAATATCTTTCAATGATATACATACTAACAATCAGAAATTCTAGTACTATTCACAGAAAGCAAATTGAACGTGTCTTGTGACTTAGATTAACATGATATTCAAACTTCCTATTAATTAATTAAATGTAAAAATTTAGACGATAGTCTACTAGGTTAATCAAACTCCAACAATTCAAAGTTCAATCTCTATGTTATCATCATGCTCAAATCATTCTTAATTCCACAAATTATCATTTAAGTTTCACAATTTTTGCTCAAAACTAAGAAAACACTGATTAGTTTACCTAATCCACCTCTCCCCCCTGCCAACCTAAAACCTACATTGTCCTCAATGTAAAATATATGAGCATGCAATGCACATGAGACTGAAAAGAAATGGGAAGTGATGGGAAGATAATACCTAAAGAAGGAGAATTGAAGCTTTTCCAAAGTTCTTAACATGTAAATGGGTTAGCACGAAGATTAAACAAATTGAAATCAAACTATCCTAATCTTAAATTCTATGAAAGCAATAAACCTGACTACACCTCCATCAGACTAGGAGGTCAATCCTAGTACACAGGATTAGTTAGAGGCATGGACATGTCCTCTAAATCAAACTTCTCAACAAATGGCTTGAGATGATATCCATTCACTTTGAAAACATTGTAATTTGTTAGATTCTTTATCTCAATGGCCCTATAAGGATAGACATTAGTAACAGTGAAAGTGTCAGTCCAATGAGATCGAAGTTTTCCTGAAAAAGATGTAATCGAGAATTGTATAGAAGGACTTTTTGAACGGTTATGAATGATTTCCAAAGGATGTTCCTGTCATGGAACACATTCATCCTGTCCTTGTAAATTCTCAAGTTCTCATAAACGTCGTTTTGGATTTCCTCAAGTTCATTTAGTTGGAGCTTGCGCAGTGAGCCAACGTTGTCTAAGTTAAAGTTTAGATTTTTGATAGCCCGGTAGACTCTATGCTTTAGCTCAATAGGCAAGTGGCAAGCTTTCCCATAGACGGGTCTAAAGGTAGACATTCTAATGAGGGTCTTAAAAGCTGTATGGTAAGCCCATAAGGTATCAGTCAAGCTAATTGACCAATCCTTATGGTCAGGGTTAACCGTTTTTTTTCAGAATTTGTTTAATTTTCTTGTTTGAAATCTCGGCTTGCCCGCTTTTCTGTGGGTGGTATGGAGTGCTCACTTTATGAGCGACACCATATTTTGTCATTAAGTTCTTAAATGGCCTATTACAAAAGTGTGAACCTCTATCACTAATGATGGCCAGAGGCGTTCCGAACTGGGAAATGATATTTTCTTTTAAGAATCGAATGACCATTTTATGATTATTATTCCGGCATGAGATTGCTTCAACCCATTTAGTGACATAGTCTACTGCTAAGAAAATGTAAATATTCCCAAAGGATTGGGTGCATGGTCCCATGAAATTGATGCCCTAACAATTAAATGCTTCAATGATAAGAATAGGGTTCAGAGACATCATATTTCGATGGGACAACCCTCCCAATTTCTGACAATGCTCATAAGCTTTGCAAAATTCATGAGTATCTCTAAACATAGTGGGCCAGTAAAAGCCATACTACAAAATTTTGGCCGTGGTCTTTTTAATAGAAAAGTGACCACCACAGGCCTGAGAGTGACAAAATGAGATGACACTCTGATGTTCATTGTCTGGCAGACATCTCCTTAGAATTTGGTCTGAGCATTATTTAAACAGATAAGAATCATCTCAGAAAAACTTACGTACCTCGGTGAAGATTTTTTCTTGTCTTGCACAGTCCAATATGTTGGCGTGAAACTTGTGGCAAAATAATTCACAATGTCAGCAAACCAAGGTAATTGGGATAGTTTAAACAATTATTAATCAGGAAACATATTAGTTATAGGTGTCAGCTCAACGGAATCAAGGAGGTCAAGCCTAGAGAGATGGTCAGCCACTACGTTCTCTACTCCCTTTTGTCTCATATTTCTATATCAAATTTCTGGAGTAGGAGGATCCATCTTATTAAGCGAGGCTTAGCATCCTTCTTAGAAAGAAGGTACTTCAGTGCTGCATGGTCAATGTAGATAATGATCTTAGATCCGATCAAGTAGGACCTAAATTTGTCCAAAGTGAACACTGTGGCTAAGAGTTCCTTCTTTGTAGTAGAATAGTTCACTTGAACAGAATTTAGAGTTCTACTTGCATAGTGAATCACATAGGGCTTCTTCTCTTTTATTTGGCATAACACCACCTCAATAGCATAGTCAAATGCATCACACGTAATCTCAAAAGGTATACTCCATTCGGGTGGCTGCATGATGGGTGCGGTAGTCAACATGTTCTTGAGCTTAGTGAAAGCTTCTTGGCATTGTTTAGTCCACTTGAATGGAGTGTCCTTTTGAAGTAGATTGCATAAAGGACAAGAGAGGTGATTAAAGTCCTTTATGTATCGTCTATAGAATCCAGTGTGTCCTAAGAAAGATCGCACATCGCGTATGGTTTTGGGAGATGGTAGGTTAGAGATAAGATCAATTTTGGCTTTCTCCTTCTCAATTCCCTTGGACGAAATTATGTGTCAAGTACAATTCCCTTGGGTGAAATGACATTTCTCCTAATTCAGAACCAAATTCTTTTCTTCACATCGCATTAACATACTTTTGAGATTTTTCAAACACTCGCTGAAGGATGGACCAAAGACAAAGAAGTCATCCATGAACACCTTTAAATATTACCCCACCATGTTAGAAAAATACTCAATATGCATCGCTAAAAAGTGATGGGGGCATTACACAAACCGAATGACATCATTCGGTAAGCAAAGGTGCCATAGGGGCATGTGAATGTTTTCTTCTCTTGATCTTCAAGGGCTATCTCTATTTAATTGTAGCCCAAATACCCATCAAGGAAGCAGTAATAAGAATGACCAGCTAGCATTTCCAAGATTTGGTCAATGAAGGGCAAATGAAACTGGTCCTTCCTTGTTACTGTATTCAATTTTCTATAGTCAATGCACATTATCCAACTAGTAGTAACTCTGGTTGGCACGAGTTTATTATTGGCATTAGTTACGATTGTGATTCCGAACTTCTTAGGAACCACCTAAGTTGGACTCACCCATTGACTGTCGGATATGGGGTAAATTATACCCACATCTAATAACTTAAGTCCTCAACCTTAACTACTTTTTTTTATATTTGGATTGAGTCGACGTTGTGGTTGTTGGGCGGTTTTTATATTATCCTCAAGATGAATACAGTGAGTACAAATCAAAGGGTCAATACCCTTGAGGTCTACAATCGACCATCCAAGGGCTCCTTTATGCTCAATGAGAGTAGAAATAAGCATACTCTCTTGTTCTTTCTCAAGGTGGGAAGAAATCACCACCGGGTATGTCTCATCTTGACCTAAGTAGACATATTTAAGATCAGCGGGTAAATGTTTTAGATCAAGCTTCAGTGCTTTGAGGCTAGACGGTAGAGGCATTACATCGGTTTGGGGCAATTTCTTAAATTGTGGCTTCTCCTGATTAACTTCAACTACTAGCGTAGCATCAAGCGAGGCATCTATCTCCCTAATCATGTCATCATCTAAATCAGGGGAGTGGTCCAAGCATGTCTCTAAAGTGTAAGAGTATAGAGTCAAAAGTGCTCTATCTTCCATGAAAGAATCGATCATGTTAATGTCGTGGGTATCGTCATCATCCTCTGATTATTTGTTCATATTGAAAAAGATGTTGAGCTCTAATGTCATATTTTCGAAAGATAGATTTATAATCCCATTCTTACAATTAATGACAGCATTTGATGTAATAAGGAATGGGCGACCAAGAATGATGGGTATCTAAGTGCTCACATCCAAGATGGGTTAAGTATCTAGAACAATAAAATCTACCGGGTAGTAGAATTTACCAACCTGGATCAACACATCCTCAATCATCCCTCTCGGTACACGAATTGATCGATCAACAAGTTGTAACATGGTCTTGGTGGATTTTAATTCACTAAGGCCCATTTGTTCGTAGACCGAGTAAGGAATCAGATTTACACTCGCCCCCAAGTCAAGAAGTGCATGCTCGATTCGATAATTCCCAATTACATAAGTAATGATTGAGTTATTGGGATCTTTGTATTTTTTTTAGTACATTTTTACTTGAGGATGTCACTCACTTTTTCTATCAAAAAGATTTTCTTTTGTATGCTTGTCATCTTTTGGTAATGCATATATCTTTCAGAAATTTGGCATATGAAAGGATTTATTTAACGACATCTAGTATAAGGATGTTGACCTTCACTTGTTTAAGCACCTCTAGAATATCCTGAGATTTAAAAAGAGATTTTGGTGCAATTAACCGCTGGGGGAATGGTGCAATCAACATACTTTGAGGTTCCGGTTCCAACCCATGTGGGGCATTGCTAGGTCTATCATTCTCAATTTCTTTCGGGTCCTTAAGTTTTTCAGCTCTTACCGAAATATATTTGTCAATTGTCTTTCCACTCCTAAGAGTGGTGATAGACTTGGCTTGCTCCATTTGATTTGAAGAACTTGGCTTATTAATTTCATATTGTAGTTTTGGATTGGGGAGGTGTTGGGCTGGAAGCATTCCTTTCTCCCCATTCGCTAAGTGTGACTTAATACTTTGAATTGACGATGCAAACATTCCCATTGTTGTTTTGATATCCTGGAATGCTTGCACCATATTTTGGTTGAATAACTCTTGATTTTGCATGAATTTTCGAACTGTATCTTCTTGAGGCCTCTATTAATTTTAGAATTGCATAAGGGCCTCTTGAGGGTTAGCCGTTTGTCCATTCCTCCAACTAAAATTTGGATGGTTCATCCAACTGGAGTTGTATGTGTTTGATGTGGGTCTTTTGAAAGGTCTTTGGTAGTTGTTCATGGCATTTGATTGCTCATTCAATATCTCTTGAAAAACAAGAATTATTGAACAATTTTCAGTGGTATGTTTGTTGCAAGCACAAATACCATAAACAACTTCCGTAGCCTTGTCAGATTTGATAGGTATAGCTTTCTTAAGTTCCATGTCCTCAACTTTTCTTATGAGATTGGCCACTCTTGCACTCATATTGTCTTCCTCTTTTAAAGCATAAATTCCTCCCCTTTCCGTTGATTGAGTAGGCTTAGAAGTAGTGGGTCTTGGAGAGGTGTCTCATAATTGCGCATTTTCTGCTAATTAATTTAGGTAATCCCATGCATCATCGGCCTCCTTATTCATGAATTCACCGTTACGCATCATCTCTACAAACTGGCGCATTGGTGAAGTTAATCCATTATAGAAAAAGCTTATTGTTCGCCATATCTCGTAGCCATAATGTGGACAGGAATTCGTGAGATTCTTAAACCTTTCCGAGCATTAGAAGGTCTCTTCCTCTTTCTGGGTAAAGTTCATGATTGCCTTCCATAAAATGTTAATTTTATAAAACGGGAAAAACTTTTTGAGAAATTTCCGAGTCATCTCGGCCCATGTGCCAATGGGTCTTGGCTTTAAGAAGTGCATCCACATCTTAACCTTCTCCTTTAATAAGAAGGGAAATAATTTTAGTCATACTATGTCCTCAGACACGTTTGGGAAAGAGTTGTATCACTTCAGGTTTGATAAGAAATCTAGTCCATAAAATTTAGGAAGGAGTTATATTGTCACACCCCAAACCCGGAAACTGGGCTCACAAAATTCCTGGTCACGAATCCAGTGCCGACAGCCTCTGCAGAACCCCATTCTCGGCTCCTAGCGTCCATACGCCAGATTCCGATCCTGGGATCCTACAAGGAGGATTTTTTAATGTACATTTACTCATAATAAGCATAACTATAAGTTTACCCAAATCACAAAGGCAATATCATCATCACATATCTACTAATATGAACATTTGAATACATTGTTGAAAGGGAAATACATATGTCAAAATTAAAGTTCCAGAAGACCCTTGCACGCTCCATGCTCAACGTTGCTGCAACTTAACGCCACCTGCATGCATCTATCATGCATAAGCTTATAGAAAGCTTAGAGGGTGGTGTAAGTGTGTGCGATGCAGTGCCAAGCATATAAATATCTAAGTAAATGGAAAAACTAGTAAGTCCATGAAAATATCATCAACCTCATCTAGGATATGCGATGAAAAGACATAGCAAGCCAATGTCATATACAGAGGAAGTAATATAAATCGGCTATGTAATGCAAAAACATAATGAACTAGATATCAAATATCGAGGATGCAATACAATATGCAATTCAAAAGAGTTATGAATACCATCAGCCTCATTTACTTCATATAAATGCAGAAACATAACAACCCAAAATGCCATATGCCGATGATGTAATGCAATATGCAATATGTGGTGCGAATGAAATGACCAAGCTGCAGTGTGAAGTCGGGATGATAGTACGTGGTATCGCAGGCTATGGGGCCTATCACAAAGGACTTCTATCAAACCAGTCCCATACCTAAATTTGGATAGATAGACTTAATGTGGTAAGCTCCTCATCTCAGGTTAGTCGCGCGCCCCAATCGAAATCCTAGCTATTATGAAAGTACACGTAACAAATAGTAAATAGTGAATGAATGAATGAATATGTAAATCCTACTCAATAAGTCCACATATAAGTACAGTTCCTCTCTGGGAAATCACCGGAGTCTATTATACTCCGAACCAGATTGCCGCCCCATCGCGGGCAACAAGGTGAGTGGAAGAGACCTCACTATCTGCCTGCCAATATCAGGCCTGGCTCGTCGATAACAGACCCATTCCTCGAGCTAGCCAGACTCAACCTAGCATTGCCCCCTCCTCTTGGGCAGGTAAGGCCATACCCCCTTCTAATCGACTACGACATAGTGGGATACATGGCCTAACAGTATACGACCCTCATGCGCTCATACGTTCACTCAGTCTAGACGTTGGAGCAACCTCTGGAACCAAGAGGGTTCTGGAACTTTTACTCAGAGATATCTATAACACCCCATGTAGAACAGATTTCTAGTGTCCCATCTGGCCATCCACGATATGCCTGTGGAGGCTACGACCTTGATGTCGCTAGGGAGTACGGTGGTCATATCACAATATGTAAGATGCATGGGTCATACCATCCAGTCATGTATCAAACCTGTGCATATCGCACGCTCATGTGGGGTAACTCCGCTTATTAGGGAGTCCTATAACACCTGCCCTATGTCATATGCAATGGTCAACCACACCTCATAACAAACATGCAGATGATGTGTATGGGCGTGTATCATGATGCCATGCTGTCACATACTCATAATCGGTATCAATAATAAGTATCGATAACTGACACTGATAATCGGCCTCGTTAATCAGAATCAGCCTCGATAATTGGAATTGGCCTCGACAATTAAAATTAGCCTCGACAATCAGAATCGGCCTCGATAATTAGAATCGGCCTCGACGATTGGCCTCGACAATCAAAATTGGCCTTGACAATCGGAATTGGCCTCGATAATTGGAATCGGCCTTGATAATTGAAATCGATCTCGACAATCAGAATCGGCAAGAATGGGCCTAACAAGGCCTAAGGGAAGGTCACAATGTGGACATTCAACCATCATCGCCCATCAATGTGGACATTTAACCATCATTGCTCCCAAAGAGTGGCCCACATAGAGCCAAACATATTGTAGGCCCATGGCCTCACACAAAGGCCTAATATACATCCCAATGGGCCTCACTCAAGGGCCACATATACACCACATCGAGTCTCACCAAATGGGCCACAAATACATTACAATGGGCCACATACTTGGGCCCATATACATCACAATGGACCACAACCCATGGGCTTCAATACATCACAATGGGCCACAATCCATGGGCCTCAAATACATAATGATGAGCACAACCCATGGGCCTCAAACACATCATGATGGGCCTCATCGTACGGGTCTTAAATACATAACAGGTGGGTTGCATCAATGGGCTGCACCAATGGGCCAAATATATCATATTGGGCCACGACATGTGGGTTGGAAATACATCATAATGGGCCACAACCATAGGCCTCTTATACATCACATCGGGCCTCATCAAATGGGCCACAATTACATTAAGGTGGGCCTTAATGGATGGGCCACCAATACATCAAGGTGGGCTGCATTTCCAGATCGCACCAATAGGCCGAACCATCTATAATTTAGTTGCATCAATGGGCCACAATTACATCCGGGTGGGCCCCATGGATGGGACATAAATACATCAAGGTGGGCCCATCATATTCTCCATCCAATCTGGTCATAAGGTCACAAAGACCTAGATTAAGAGGGTAAACAAATTTCATATAGATCCAAAACTTTTGTGACTTAAAAAGGGTATTAATGGAAGACGTTCAAACCTCCACTATTTTCTGCAGCGGTCTAGCTGATAGACAACGTGGATATAGAATAAATACATCAATGGTGGGTCCCACCGTCCAGCCATCTGGACAGTGGGGGATAAGACCTGGACGGTGGGGGATAAGACCCATACATCACGGTGGCCCCACATAATAGATGGACGGCTTGGAGGAAACAATACATCACGGTAGCACACATAACTTTGCTGATGTCGATGCAGCAACTGTTGCTGCTCATGTGGTCTACTAGCCCACCATCCAGACAGTGAACGGCTAGGATAAAACACATTTTTCATGGTGGGTATCCACCGTCCAGAGCTACTGGACGGTGCAGGTAAGACCCATACATTATGGTGGGTGCCACAGAGCGGTGGACAGTGTGGATCTCACACACCAGAGAGGTGGGTCCCACATACACGAGGCCCACCAGTTATATATAATATAATATATATTTATTATTATTACATTTAGAACATCCAGCGTCCAGGCCCTGGACGGCCTAGATGCAAAATACATAAATCATGGTGGTCCCTTGATGGCTACACACACCTCAGGGCCCCACCGTCCCTACGTGGACGGTGTGGATGGCAGATAAAATACATACTCAGAGGTGGGTCCACACGTGTGGCCCACCTCAGCTTTGAATTAAGCTGATATTTGTTTTTCCCCTTTAATGGTCCAGCAGCAGTTGCTGCTTGACGCCTGACCCTTCATGGTCAGGATCAAGTGGGCCCAACAAATGGACGGGGTCATACATACATTAATACAAGGTGGGTCCCACATGCTGCCATGTTGGGGTCCACGTCCAATAGATGGACGGTAAGGATATAACATATACCTCATGTCCAGACCCACGGTGTAGATCTGGAGTGCATCATGGTGGCTTCACAAGCACCGTCCAGGGAGACGGTGTAGATATAAAATAAATACATCATCGTGGGTTCACGTCCCACGTGGACGGCCACAATGTGGCTAACCTCACATCCACCCAGGATGGACGGCCAGAATGAAAAACATATATCAGGTGGGTCTCACCATCCAGATTTGCTGGACGGTGAGGATTTCTCACATACTCCAGGTGGGTTCTACCATGATGGATGGCAAGGATGCACGCATTAGGTGGGCCATCAAACAGAAAAGAGAGAGAGAGAGAGAGATGGAGATCGGAGTAGCAGAGTGACCTCGCCACTATGGGTCCCCCTTTGATACAATACGTACATCAAAATGGGTCCCACCATAAGTGGGCCCTCAAATCATCAAAATCACACAAATCAAACCAAAAAAACAAACACCCACCTCGAATTCCTTCATTCCTTCTTCCACCAACGGGTTCTAGAGCTCCAAGGAAACAAGATTCAATGGTTAAGATTGATTTTGGAGGGTGGGATTGGGTAGTAGGGAGTGGGCCACACCTAGCTTCTCTCATGGAAGCCATGGATGTCCAAGTTTGTTAATGGAGAAGGGAAATGAGAGAGAAAAGAGATGTAAGGAGAGATGGATGGGTGTGATGGGTGAAAAGGTGAGTGATGGGTACTCGACATGTAAGGGTGTGTAACAGAAAGAGTTGACTTTAGGGGGTTGCTTGTACTTGATTGATGGGATTGATGTGATGTTCTCTTGGGTTTGCAAATGCACGGTGTTTTCTTCGAACTGAACGTGGGCCCATATTTCCTGGCCTGGCTCTCGCATCGGCGTGTGAGATGCGGCGTCGGAACCGCAGCGACGGCGCGGTCGTACTGGTACAAGTCTCGGGTCGAGCCGACTTAGATCGATAGGATGTAACTCAAGATGCGTGCAACTGCTATCTGTGCATCGTGGGTCACTGAAATTTGATCGGGAGGACCGCGGAAGCCTACAGAATGGTTTGGGCTAGGATACGGGTCTCACATGTATCACTCTAGGTTTGATATCCACGTTTCCTACATTAAGTGGAAAGACCATGCAGGAAGGTGTACTCACCCCCACTGGTTGTAAATAATCTCATAGAGTACAAGGCGAGGGTGCATTATGCACCTCGTTTTCATCTTGAACTTCAACTTCCTCAACTGGTGGTTGAGGTTGATTTGCAACCATCACTTCTATTGACTCAGAGGGTCTCAAGTGGTGTCTAATCCTGCGATGGATTGACAACCCTTCGACTAATCCTCTTTCACTCAAAAGACTATAGTGTTATCATGAACCCACTTGGGCATGAAACACTCTCAACCCTTAAGTAACTAAAAATTAAACCTAAGAAAAAGAAAATTAGAAAAACTAAAACAAATAAAAATCTAGAAAAGAAAAGAAAGAGAGAATTGGAAAGAGGTTACCGGATTAGAGTTGCTATGTTAGGATCCTATGAAACAGAAAGCAATGTTAGTTTCTAAAAATAATTTCAAAGGAAAAAATCTTAACCTAAAATCAAAGCAAAAAGTTAACCCTAATCTTAACCCAATTCTTGTAACGACCTTGGAAATTTTGTGCTAATCTTTCCTTAAGTAGTTGATTTTGGGGTAATTAGCGCTATACTCGATTGCTTGTGAAATTCGCATCAATCACTTTAAATTGTATCTGCATGGCTCAAAACTTGTAGATTAGTTAGCGCTACGTTACTCTGAAATCTGAGATCCATCGCTAAATCCAGTTGTTCTGGAGAATTTTTGGATGTTTTGGATCGGACCTGGACCGCGCGTCGAAAGTTCGATAGCGATGATCTTAGGTTGTTGCGGTCACCGAGTTGGGCTTGACCATCACCTCGAAAATCAAGTCCATGTGATGTTCTGGGTCGATTTGATTGAGTTCGGAGTGAAGAGTGTGAGAACGGTTGGAATTTATTAAGTTTTTATGAAATCTGAGTCGTGTCGCTTGCGCGATGATTTTAAGCTATCTGACCGTTGGATTCTGACCCAATTTCACCCTCTGATCAGGGAAGGTGGCCCAGGAATATCCTAGTGCTTGTGGACCTGATCGAGATTCCGTGACTGTTGAATTGAGTGTGGTCCGCCACGGCTGATCAGAAGAGCTGGTCGGTACGAAAACTCAGCTTGACCTAGATCCATGGTCAATGAGCTTAAGTCCGACCTTTCGTGGTATTAGGCCCACCAGAAGTGCTTCGTTGGATCGTAAGAGGGGGGTTTTGGTTATAACCTAGGTATACCTTATCCCTGGGTTATTTCCATCAAAGTTAGGCCTATTTATAGTCCTTAAACCCTAACCCTCTTTTCCATACGAATTTTCTCTAACCCTAGCTTGGAAAGAGAGTGGAAAAGAGAGAGAAAGTGAGAGAGATAAGTTGGTAAATCATCTTGGATTCTTCCTTGTTCTTCTTCATCTTTGAACCTTCACTTTGAATCATTATTCTGACGGTTCTGAGTTCATTTTGGGGTAAGTTAACCTAACCCTAATCTGTGTTAGAGCTTAGATTAGTCTTGGTGTTGTTGTATCTCACTCCTATTCTTGCTTTAGGGTATTCTATCGCCGTTGACGAAGACATCTCGTCTGAAATCAGTTCGGTATTTCTTTCCTTGCTTAAGGTGCGGACTTTAAGTGTATAGGTTATAGTTTTCAAGGCTTTCAATGCCAGTTAATGATTTATTCCTGTCATGAATGAGATTTCGCATGCCAAATGTTATGTTTACGTTGCTTTCCTGATATGCATGCGTTATATTGAGATTTGTGTATTCTATGTGTATGTATAAAGTACCGTATACGTATAAAATATGCACTTGTGTTTGCCATGATTATTTGTCATGTATGTATGCTAGATGTATTTATGACAACTCCTTGGTAAAAGGAATTGTCTAAATGCATGTATTTCAACATGCGTCTTGTATGTTGTTCCATGTATGCTAAGTGTTTGTAGAAATGCATGAATGATCTAAAGTGTAACTTATTACACTAATTGCGGGCGTTGAGAAGTGATTCTCAACACTCCTATTGATGTGCATGATTTCCTTTATGTAAGTTACATTCCATGTTATTTAAATTCAAGCATTTCATATGCTTACATTTATGTTAAGTTGATATTCCTCTGATGCGTATGTACCATGATTTAAGTTGTTGTTCCATTACTGTTTTACATTCCATATGAATATCTGTTGTAGTGTAAGGTGTGTGGGACTATGCATTAGTCCAGGAAATCGGTAATTGACCCTATGTTCGTGGTTGAGATTGCTTTCGCCACGTAGGACGTATTAGACGAACCCGAGCCGTATTAGAGTTATCGGCAGTGGTTTGGCCACGCGGAGTGTTTGCGCACTCTATGTCGCTCAATTCAACGTGCGCTCGTGCTAGTCGAGTTCGTCAAGTAACCCGATTATCCGATGTATGTTCACCATGTATGGACGCTACTGCTTGAATCTAGGGTACCGAACTTACCAGTGAAGTCCTAATAACCATGGTACCTTGATCCGCTAAGACTCATGAGCCGGACATGGTGGTATGGGACACCGTGGTCGAGCTGTCGGCCTACGCTGGGATAACGAGCCTCCCCGTAGTGATCAGTGAGCAATTAAACTCGCGAGCCGATTATGGTGGTATGAGACACTATATTCATGCTGTCGGCCTACATTGATTGGTGACGAGCCCTTTGTAGTGACCTCGAGCATACCTGGATACCGCGATGAGGTGACGAGCCGAACTGTGGTAATAAAGGTATGAAAGGCGTGCATTGATTGGTGACGAGCCCTTTACTACGACCTCAAATATATGATCGTATGAGATGTCTAGGATTGACGACCCTAGAATGGATCACTGTTTGGATGGTGACATGAGGAAGGTATCTTAGCTTCCCAATCCTGCTGTATGAAATGGACTAATAACAACTTGGTAATCATATCCATGCATCGCATTTGCATGTGCTTTGTAGATGTGGCGCATTTTGAGGCAATGTCATGCGTAACGTAAGATGAAGACGCTGAGGGTGTACGCGTGAGGGCACGCATCATTTTGCATACATCCTTGCATTAACAAGAGTACTTAGGATTTATTTAATTGTTCTGCTTTATCATTACTGTTTGATTGAACTGATAACATGTTAACCAGTGCCTTATTGTTCCATTGAGTTGATCACTCACTCCCACGTTCTGGGGCGGTGTTAAACACCCACCAGACTTTGTCTTAGGTTCTGATGTTGCAGATGTGGATGCGACTTCTGAGGCAGAGCGGGAGATGGATGATGATGAGGCTGCCTTTTCTTATATGCAGTTTTCAGACGGGTTCTAGCGAGCCTTGGTCTGATGCGCGGGATTATGGGATTATTTTTGGGAACTTAAATGATGTAACTTGATACATATAATTTTGTTAAATAGCACTTTCATACGACCTGGTTTGTATATGTACTTCAGGGATTTACACTTGTACACATATTTTTCTATAAGTCTTCCGCTTACTTTATTCACTTATCCCTGAATCGTATATGTGTTTTGGCTTAATCTATTCCATGTTTTATGCACTAATACAGTCAACATACATCCATCATTAAATATGTTGCATAAGTGATGTTTTGGAACTCGGGAGCTGAGTTATGCTCGACCCCCGAATTTCATGGCATTACAATTCTACTACCAATTAATTCAAGAAAAACATAGTCGTAGTCCTTAGCAACGGCCCTAAAAACTTGTTCACAGCTCCAAGTGTAGGGTCGTGATGTAGTAATAACTCGGTAAGACCGATGTCGAATTCATGGGGACTAAACTGGTACATATTCTGAAAATACCTAGAATTAGAAAAAGATTTAAATTAAAATTTGAATAATTGAGAGTAATGGTGAATAATGTTGATTAAAACTTATGAATTTAAAGGTGAGAATTAGGGTGCCAAGGATCCACTTATAGCTATTAAGATGCTATCTTGCTTGATTCAATAAACACAATTGGAATTGGAGTCATATCCTATCTAATTGGAAGATAAAGTAATTTAAATCAATTCTAAACTTTTCATTGACCTAATTCTTAATGGAGGAGAATTGTGAAGATTGGAAGGGATTCCATCACCCTACCATGCCCAGGAGACGATGGTGAACAATGGGATTTACCAATCTCACCATCTCAAAACAGGAAAAGAAGATATCCAAAGTTATCACAACATCTATTGTAATTTGAGTCACAACAAATCATAGAAAACTGAAAATATTTCCTTAATATCAAACTAGAAATCAATGAAGTTCAATGAGAAGAAGAATCAAAACAAAATAAACATCCTAACATGCCATAAGCTTCACCTCTTAACCCTAGCTAAGAGGTTTAGCCAACCATAGAGATGATGTAAACCAAATCTCTTAAACAAAGTATGAAAAATAAATTAAGGAAGAAGAAAAACTTTTTGGCGGTTGCTCCACCCTTGTGTTATGCTCCTTGAGACCTTTCCAAACCCTAGAAGATGCTTTGAAGCATCCTAGTGAGTCCTATTTATAGTTATGGAACTCCAACTTTCGTGCCGAGTTGGAAAAATCTAGAAACCGCCTCAAATTTATGCACTCTATGCAGTTTCCTAAAATAGACTTCAATTTGCATAGTTTTCCAAAATAAACTTCACTCTACATCATTTTCCAAAATGGACTCAGAGTTTTAGAATATGCTTTTTCAGGACAATTTCAGGAATACGTTTGTTTTTAGGACAGTTTCAGGATTTCTTTTCTTTACTTCAAATTTTTTATTCTCTTTATTCTTCACTTGGTTTTTATGGATCTTCAGTAGGTAAATTCTTCGTTAATGACTTCCAAATCTCCAAATCTTCATTTTTTAATCTTTTGAGCATAAATCTTCCTTTTGACATCAATTTCACCTTAAGCTCTCGAAATCACATTGCATATAAAAACATGAATAATTAAATCGATTAAGTACTATTATGTTTATAAAACCAAGGTATAAATAGGGAGAAATATGCAATATTTCACACTTAACATATACTGTCCCCACACACGTGTAAATTAATTTAGATCTCCATGCTACCATCTGAGTACTGAAAAGTACAGGGTGTTACACTAGCTGCTTAACATGTTGTATCTTTTGTAGTCTCTGTGATTGGACTATCTATTGGCTTGGAAGCTTTAAATTTAATTACATTACTTAGTTTAAGTAAGCAATTGTGTATTTAATAAGCAGAAATTTTAATTATTCCTAATCACCCCTTATAGGACATAGCCTTCATTGTATAGCCCTATTTCGTATGTACAGCACGTGGGCTCACCACATGCAATTTCAATTTCTTCCAGAAGATCCACTTGCACCCAGTCACTTTTCGACCAACAAGAAGCTTCACCAGCTCCTACGTCCCGTTCTTGTAAAAAGGAATCCATCTTATCATACATAACCACCTTTCACTTCTCAACATCGGCGTCATCGAATGATTCATGGAAGGTAGACAGATCCTCCTCATCTATAATGAGGGCAAGCACAACGTTTAACTCATCCTCGTATCTTAACGGCATTATGCAATAACTTTGTTGATTTCTTCCTATAGGTGGTTGCTCCACCTACTCCTGTACCTCTTCCTACGGTCAGGCTTCTACCTGTGTCTCACTGTTTTCAATTTCAACATCAATTATTGTTGACTTTTCTGTTTCCTTGTATTCATCCTTACGGAATGATGAACTTTCATCAAACTTAATGTCATGGCTAATTGTGATATTTCGTATAATTCTTTCAAACAACTTGTATCCCTTCACACAATCACCATCGCTAACAAATGTATACTTCTTCGCCCTTTATTTTAGATTATCTCTCTCAATTGATGGTACATGAGAGTAAGCATTATAACCAAATATACACATCCATCGGTAATCAACTTCATGACCACTCCACACTTTTTCTGAAATTTTATAATTAATTAGTGTAGAAGGAGACTGATTCACTAAGTAGCAAGTCGTGTTAACAATGTCTGTCCATATCTCCTTACCTAACCTATCATTGCTTAACATACTTTGAGTTCTCTCCAAGAGAGTCTGATTCGTATGTTCCACCACATAATTTTTCTCTTATGTGTGCCTAACTGTGTTATGACGTAAGATTCCCTCATCTTTACCAAATGGATTAATTTTGTAGAAGTGAACTTTCCACCATTGTTGGTCCTGAGTTCTTTCAGTTTTCGCCTTGCCTGCTTTTCCACCATAACCTTTCAATACTTGAAAGTGACGAAAACATTAAATTTATATTTTAAAAAATAAACTCACACCTTTCTAGAGTAGTCATCTATGAATGTAATAAAAAATTATGTGTTGATGTCAAGTTTGCTATAGCCATTATAGTTTCACCTGATATAATGTTATCGATCATGTAACACCCTGAAAATTAGCATTCATGTACAGAGACCCCGATCTCGAGTTTCCGGGTGTTAACCAAATAAAATGCATGTGTGACCTCATTCATATTCACACTCATTTTTCACACGAGCAATCAAAGTTGCGCAATTCAAATTAGTGGACCCAAAGCGAGGTAGAGATAACAAAAATAAATAAATATGAGGCTACAGTAACAATATAATTAAAATATGATCTTCACCCAAATGAAAATTATACAAGACACAATATACATACAAAAAATGATTAAAGTGCAAGTTTTCAGTTTGGTCCAATCCTCTAAACCACAACGTCGGTGGTGCAAGCCACTCTAAGCCTATCCGTCTGAAATCTCGATAGTACCTGAAGCGATAATATCGCCTAGTTGGTGTTTTAAAACACCATCCCATAGTGGGAGTGAGTGATTAACTCAGTGGTTTCATTAATATTAACTTACACAAGCTATCAAATCCACATGCACAATTAATGAAAAGCAATTTAAGCATATAGTCCTTGGATACTTTTGTTAATGCATATGCATGCTATTGTGATATGACGTATACCCTCATCATCCAACACTCCCTCAAGCGACACCATCTATACCTTCACATATGACCAACACTCCCTTAATGCGTCCTCGACTGTTGAGTTGCCAACCTATGCTAATGCAATACTATGAATGTTCATGTTAGCCGAGTATTTAATTAAGTCTGTTCATCCAACAATATTAGGAAGCTGAATCACCTCCATTTAATCAATGACCTTATCCAGATCACTTAGCCCAGGGCGGCCGTAGCAGCTCTGAGCCTACGATCCATGATCTAAATTTAGGTATCACCCATTTGTCTCATGGATCAATAATTTCAAAGGTATGTGGATCAACTCGGTGTGAGTCGTCACCCAAATACCGAGTGTGATCACTCAGTTCCGAGGTACGGGCTTGTCACATAACCAAATCACCACAAGAAAAAGGGCTTATCACCCAATTCCATTCATGCCCGAGTTGTTTGAACGGTACTCTGACATGGAACTATCGGCCGGGTAATTTGGTGGGGGCCGTTTGAACAAGGACCTATCACCTCCTGTGCTCACTGGTCACTATGGGAAGGCTCGTCACCCCAGCGTAGGCTGACAACATGGATACAGTGTCCCATACCACCATGCCCGGCTCCCGAGACTTGGGGATCATATCATTAACAGTTAACAGTAGGCCTCTCAAGGGTATAAGTGCTTCAGATTTAGGCAGGCGTGATCATACATGCTGAACACACATGGTTGGTTGGTGTTAGGAATTTTATCGAACATGTAGGTGGCATTACACTAAGTTAATAATTTATGGTAAGTGAGTAGGCATACAAGTGCGTTGGTTAGCAAGCATTCATCTACGTAGTATCTCAATCATCGATCGACACTGATTAACACACATACATCCACGCACAACCAATAGTAACTAGCACTGGTTAGCATGCATCCGTGTACGCATTACACAATCATAAATCAAGACTAATTATCATGCATTAGCCCAAACATTACCCAAATTAATAATCGACACTGGTTAGCAAGCATCTGTCTATGCACTACACATTCACAAATCAACACTAACTATCATGTATTCATCTATTCACTACATAAATCATTAATTACAATATGAGTTTGATAATTGGCAACCTAAGGGTAATGGTCCGCACCTAGAAGTAGTTCGTCGATTTTTAGTGTCGCCCCTAGGGTTAGGGTCCCTTGATTAGCATGTTGGTGCCCTCTCTCTTGTTGCTGGGTTGTTGCCTTTCAGGGGCCCACTTCTAAAGGAGAAAAATATCCCTATGATAGTTCTATGTATAGGCATCAAAAACTAAAATTCAATTCTCATTAATCATGCATGCACAAGTATTTGTGAAGGCCCAAACATGGGTGCTTGGGAGAGATGTGCAGAAAAACTATGCAGAAATGACCCTTAGCCATTTTTGGGCATCCCATGATCAGGTGGGGCCACCTTTTGGCATGCCATTAGGTTCCTTTGGTAGCCATATGTGTGGCCTTCAAAATAAAAATAGTTTGGTTCAGTGGATTTACGCATATGAGTTTTGGCATAAGGTTAAAACATAGGCATTTCAATTTTTTTTTTTTGCGCAGGATTTTCTGCATAACTACGCCCAGTCCTATTTGAGATCCACTCCCCAATTATATGGGGTCTACTACTTTCAAAGGAAAAAGGTAATTTGGTAGAGTTATATATGTACTTAAAAACCCATAAGGTAACCCTACTTAATAATGCATATACAATTTTTGGTGAAGACTCAAACTTGGGTGCTTGGAAGAAATGTGCAGGAAACATAATGAAGAATTAGTTTTGCCCAATTTTGAGTATGTCCCATGATCATAAAGGACCACCTTTAAGTGTTTAGTGATTGGTAGTACTATATATGTACTTCAAAAAGTATAAGCTGTGACCAACTGGTTGTGCACACATAATATTTGGTATAGGGCCAAACATAGGTATTTTAATTTTCTGCACAACTGTGCCTTGCCCTATTTTTAGATCCACTCCCTGATCATGTGGGGTCATATTTGGCCCAAGTAAAATATAATTCCTCTATTCATTGGTATAGCTTAAAGGTTCTAAGTGGTGGCCTTCTCATATCTTGTACGTGGGGTCCACTACAGAGGCTCAAAGTTGGTACAAAATACAAAAATAATCAGACGCTTTTCAGCAATGGAGTCTGTCACAACTTAGGGCCTAATTTCCAAACACTTAGGGATCATTCCAGAGAAAAAGGTGGTACATCCTATCTCATTGATATAAGAATTAAACATCCCCCATAGTGGTACCCTTAAATACAGAGCGTGGGGCCCACTACAAGGTGTCAAAGAGGCCTACATACAATCCAGTTAAGTACTTGAAAAAATTTCAGCAAACAGAGAGTGCGAAGGAAATGAAATAGATCCAATGGCAGCTGGGGCTCACACGCTAGCAAACCATAGATAAGAGACACAAAACAATGTACATGGGTGTCCGGATTTGATGAACTAATAAAATGAATAAATCACAAGTGGTCCTACACCCAAGTGGTCAATAAGAAGATGAATGTAATGTAGCACATGAAATGTATTGATCAAATCCTATGTTGGAAAATCCCATCCAATGAATGGTTTGGAAATAAGTCTTTTATACTTTGTATATGTTTCCAATCATACAGAGCCTTAGATTCATCTGGACCATACAAAACAAGTGAAGGTTTATCCTTACGGAAGTATCTATCGGTCCAGAATTTCCTAAATTTTTATCATGAAAGAATCTAACCATGGGGACCATATATATGATTATTAACTATCTCAAGTATGTTGAGAATAAATATCAAATATATCTGACTGTTGGAATCACAGATATGACCTACATAAGAATGATCATAACAAGCCCCTAAATACATTTCCATAAAGGCCAATATCTCAGTCATCCAAACTCCAATTGAGGCTTATTATATACTGTTGGAAAGCTGCTTCAATTTTCTACGAATCCAATAGAATGTATATTTTTATTGTATTCAATAGAGGAAGTAAAAATGGTTCCATTTTGTGCAAATCAAAATCCAGCATGTGCTGCTGGACAGCAGCCAAGTAAAGTTGATGCCACTGATGATTGGACCGTTGGATGGCTACGAAATTTGGCCCAAAGTTAGCTAATATTGTGTTCATATTATTCGCAAGTTTCAACTCTGATTGTAGTATGGTTGATTTTAAATAATTTTGAGAAGTTGCTATCTAGATACAAAAACAAGATTACAAGTGAAGGGTGTTGATACAATGTTCATCATGGTGGACCATATTGACATGGGCCACCATGCTGACCACTATAGCCATTAATACATGCAGCCATGGGGCTCCATACCAGTAAGCCTTACATGCATCAAGAAAATATAAAAGGTGGAAAGAGGAGGATGGAAGGTGGGGTGTAGAGTAACCTCAAATGGGGGGATGGCTTGATGATGACATGTGGTCCACTCCCTTTAGGTTGATAATGGGCCACACCTTGGCCCCACCATCTCTCACTCTCTTTTAAAATCTTAGAATTTTTCTAAGTATAGCAAAAAGATGAGTGTAAGAGAGCTCCAACTCTTATATTTGGAATTGGGGGTTGAGGTGGCAAGATGATGTGGCAAGTTTATGAGGTCTTATTGGTGCTAAAAGTGAGGTGGAGGGTGGTGTATGGTATAGGTAGTGGATGGATGAGGTAGATGGTCCTAATCATGCATTAACAAAGGTGGAAGTCTAGACATGCATTGGCTAATGGATGCATAAGTGTTGTGGGTTGTAGGTGACGCATGGTGGCTGATGAAGTGAAGTGTTACAATTAGTTGTTTGAGGTGATGTGGTACAAAATAAGGCATGCATTGGATGCATGTATAAGATTATAGGATGAGGTGGACATGGGCCATGATTAGTTTCTAAGGCATGAGGAGAGCGCTAATGATGGATTTTGGGGTAGAACCCATTTTTGCCTCATGTGCATTTTCTTATATGTGTTAGCTCATTTTTTTTTATCATGTAGTAATTATTCTATTTTGTGATAATTTCTATGTTCTAGAAATTGGACTTTAGGCCCAAGTCCAATGGGCCTAGCACAATAAATGTTGCTCATGTTACAAGATACGTAATTTTGACCGTGGATTCGATGGATTGTATCTTACTAACGAATCGTTGGATTATGCACAGTTTTCGCCATGACGACCGCAACAATGACGCAGTCCATATGACAAAGGTTTCGAAGGCATCTAGAACAAATCACTCGGTCAGGTGATTTTGATGGATCCAAGGTAACTCCTTTTGGTCCTAAACACGTGCGAATACACACATGGATATGCACTCAAGTCGAAAAATCAAAGGTAACAGCCAATGACGTCCAATTTCCAGTTGGCAAAAATATGAGACATTACAATCAACTTGTAGAGATTTTAACTTTTGTGTACCTTCATTACAACATTCATAAACTTTCCGAGTACCATCGTAACCAAGGAACTTCCATCCAAGAGCATCAAGCACATTCAGAGATATCAAATTCTTCTTCAGGTCAGGAAAGTGTCTCACATCTGTTAATGTATGCTCCACCCCATCAAACATTTGTATGCAAATTAAACCAATCACAACCATCTTACAGGCATGATCATTGCCCATAAGTACCAAGCCACCATCATATTTGTTGTATGTGGTGAACCAATTCTGGTGAGGACACAGGTGATACAATGACCCTGTATCCAAAATCCACTCCTTATGCAAGCATCCAACCTTGAAAATAGACAATACATCACAATCACTGATATCATCGTTGGATTCAACTGAATTGGCTTCTTTTGGGAAAAGTAACTGATTTCTCATCTTTATGAGTTTTAGGGTTTGTGTAGTCCATCTTTATGTGACCTATTCTTCTATAATTCTAGTACTTCAACTTTCCTTTGCCCTTTAACTTAGACATCGATCACAATTTACCTTTCTCTTGTTCGGATGCTCCTCCTAACAATCAATGCGGCCGTAAAAGTACCTTGCCCACTATTTCCCTTCTCAATTGCTTTGACTGAAACAATGAGCACCACTTGAAAAATGGAAAAAAATGACGGATTTAGAGACGGTTCTGGACTGTCTCTAAAATTGTTTGGTTTAAAGACGCTTTAGAGACAGCCATGAACCGTCTCTAAACTTTTAGACAGCTCTTGGCCATCCTTAATATTGTCTTAAAAATTTGAACGTCCACAAATCATCTAAGACGGTCAAAAACCGTCATTAACTACAAAAAAAAGACCGTCTGGAAAAGAGACCGTCTCTGACCGTCTTATATGCTGCCATTTGAGACGGTCAAAGACCGTTCGTATTAGAGACGGTCATTGGCCGTCTCTTATTGGTAATCTGAGACTGTCAAGGACCGTCTCAATTAGATACGGTCATTGGCCATCTTTTACTGTTAATCTGAGACTGTCAATGATCATCTCAATTAGAGACGGTCATTGGTCATCTTAATTTGAGACTGCCAATGACCGTCTTAATTAGTGACGGTCTTTGGCCGTCTTATAGCAGTTATACGAGATCGCCAACTACTGTCTACATTAGAGATAGTCCTAAACTGTCTCTAATGGTCACCACTTCACAATAAAAAAATTATGAATTTCAAAAAAAAATTAATTGAGAAGCTTAGAAAAATAATTAACAACATTTAAGAAAATTTTAAAGTTTGAAAAAAAAACTGTGATTTTATAATAATCTAGATTTTGAAAAAAAAAATTAAGAACTTTGAATAATGTTAATAATTTTGAAAAAAAAAAGATTTCGATAAAAAAATAATATTTTGAAAAAGAAAATATAAAAAATTAAACAAAATTGTGAAAAAATTGACAAATTGTAAAAAAAATATTTTTAAAAAAAGAAAATTAGATTTTGTATTTTGACAAGAAAAATTAAAAAGTTATATAACAAGATTTCGATAAAAAAAATGATATTTTGAAAAAGAAAATTTAAAAAATTAAATAAAATTGTGAAAAAATTGACAAATTGTGAAAAAATATATTTTTTGAAAAAGAAAACTAGATTTTGTTTCTTGACAACAAAAATTGAAAAGTTATATAACAAAAGTGAGATTTTAAAAAATGATATTTTGAAAAAGAAAATTTAAGAAATTAAACAAAATTGTGAAAAAATTGACGAATTGTAAAAAAATATATTTAAAAAAAAAAGAAAACTAGAGATTTTGTATTTTGACAAGAAAAATTGCAAAGTTAGATAATGAAAGTGAGATTTTGATAATGTGTTGTATATCGCTTGTCTCCCCTATGTTTCTCTAACCCATTTTTGGTCCGGGTATAAAAAATTGTGTAAATTTAAATCTTAAGTGGACCACACCACTGGAAAGAATGATAATATAGTACCTTGCCATTAAAAATCATAAAGAGCCCATCGTAACATTTTAGTAATGTTTATTTGCAATCCAACTTATTGATAATGTAAAGAAGATCTAGATGAAGGTAAACTACAAGAGGAAGAGAAAAGGCAGAAGAGAAGAGCAGAGCAGAGTAGAGCGAGAGAGTAAAAACAAAAGGATCGGATGAGAGAGACAGATACGATGGCACCTGAACTAGAAGATGTAGATATTAACAATGAGAAAAACCCTCCTCCTTTGGATGTAGACGACATAGCACTCCCAAAATCTATGGTTTGGGACCTTACTCTTCTAGCATAAAGAAGGTGGAGAAGGAAATCAAGGAAATAGCCAAGAAGGTTAATGACTTGTGTGGAATAAAAAAGTCAGACACTGGGTTAGCTGCATCTAGCCAATGGGATCTTGTTTCTGATAAACAAATGATGCAGGAGCAGCAGCCTCTTCAGGTTGCAAGATGCATAAAAATAATAAATCAGAACTTTGAGGATGCAAAGTATGTGATAAATGTTAAACAAATTGCCAAGTTTGTCGTTGGCTTGGGCAATAAAGTTTCACCAACAGATATAGAAGAAGGGATGTGTGTCGGTGCTGATCGAAATAAATACCAAATTCAAATTTCTTTACCTCCGAAGATCAATCCGAGCGTTACCATGACGACGCTAGAAGAAAAACCGGATGTCACATACAATGATGTTGGTGGGTGTAAGGAGCACATTGAAAAGATGCGAGAAGTTGTGGAACTCCCCATGCTCCATCCAGAGAAATTTGTGAAGCTTAGCATTGAACCTCCTAAGGGGGTGCTCTGCTACGGTCCTCTAGGAACAGGCAAAACTTTACTAGCTAGAGCCAACAGAACTGAACTGATGCCTGCTTTATTCGTGTTATTGGAAGTGAGCTTGTTCAAAAATATGTTGGAGAGGGGGCTCGGATGGTTCACGAGCTTTTCCAGATGGCGTGATAAAAAAGGCTTGCATTGTCTTCTTTGATGAAGTGGATGCAATCAACATACAATGCTCGAAATTGTGAATCAGCTCGATGGCTTTGATGCTCCAGGAAACATCAAAGTTTTGATGGCAACAAATAGGCCCAACACACTAGATCCAGCATTGTTGCGGCCTGGACGGCTAGACCGTAAGGTTGAGTTTGGTTTGCCTGATCTGGAGAGCAAGACACAGATATTTAAGATCCACATGCGGACAATTAATTATGAGAGGGATATTTGGTTTAAGCTTCACCTCTGCCCCAACTCCACTAGGGTGGACATCAGGAGTGTATGCACTGAGGCGGGCATGTATGTAATCCAAGCGCGAAGAAAGACAGTGACGGAGAAAGATTTCTTGGATGCAGTCAACAAGGTCATCAAAGGATATCAGAAATTTAGTGCAACTCCCAAGTACATGTCTATAACTAACCGAGACTGCTTACTGCTTTACCCTGGCCTTTCATGACTTGATCCTGTTTGCCCTGCAATGTGCTGGCTGCCAATTCATCTGTTGAAAATTATGTGTAAAAGGGGCCTCGTCTGCCTTCTTTGTTTGGTTTGTTTTTTTGGATATCTGTAACCGTCTTTAGTTGGAGTTGCAAGAGCAGATGGTGTTCTCTGGTCTCCCTGGTACTGGCTGGCAACCCCAAATTTCTTAAGGTCACGAAAATAACTTAAATAGTTACACAAAAAGAGCGTTGTTGTTATTTAGGTTTAAAAAAAAAAAAGAAAAAGAAAAAAGGATTAAGGTAAACTACAAAGATCAAATTGATCCAAAACTTTTGTGGCCTTCAAAAGGTTTTTAATAGTTATTCATCATTGTTTTGATTGGTATGACCCACCTGAGATTATTGAGTTCTTATGATTTGAAATCACATCTTAAAATATGATGGAAAAATATATGGACGGTGTCGATATACATAAAAGATATCAAGGTGGGCCTTATATGGTTAGAGTAACACCCATGAAGGAGTTACCTAAATAGTGAAATGGTACTATAAGGTCACCTCATGGGAACTTCCCATGAGGTTAATCTGTGTGCACCCCTGATGTATGTAGAACATCAACACCATGCATTTGATGTGTCCCCTTTAAGTCCAAAAATTAGTCGTATACGAAACTCAGGTGGGCCATAGCATCTAAAACTATGTGAAGACATCCCTAAAACATATAAAAGCATTTAATTGGTGGGGCCCACACGAGTTTTGGATGTGTATGAAACTTGGGCTGACTCCTCATCTAAGTGGGACACACATAATGAATGGGCTGGATCTATGAACCATATCTAGGTGAGCCCAATAAATGATTATGAATGTTTTAATGGGAGGGTAACCCTCTCAACTATAGTATGTGGTGTGGCCCACCCAAGTCATGGATTGACTTTATTTTTAAGCTCGTGGCCCAAAGTCATGGTTTATCCACACCGTCAATCCATTTTTCCAGATCATTTTAGTGGTTGAGTCCACAATTAAAGCATATCCAAAGCTCAAGTGGACCATACCACAAGAAACAGTGGGAATAAATCATGGATGGATGGAGTGGATAAAATGAATAAATCATGGTGGGTCCCATAGGATTTACTCAGTATGCTTAGGGTATAAGGGGCCCAAAAGGGCTTAAAAAATATATGTCTTATCTAAGCCATCTATATATTTTAAAATATTATTATAGGGCATGAAACCAAAAATCATCTAGATTGAAAGTTAAAGTGGACCATACGGTAGGAAACATGGAGATTAAATCACATGTGTTTGCTATGGTGCGGAACGAATTGGCTACTCCCCCTGACACCGGCCATTGGCTGGTGGTCGGTGCTGTGGGGCCCACCATGATGTATGTGTATCATCCATGCCGTCCATCTATTTTTACATATCATTTTATGATATGATAAAAAAATGAATTATATCTCAATCTTAAGTGGACCACATTACAGGAAATAGTGTTGAATGAATTTTGACCATAAAAAACGTTTTGGGGGCCATAAAAGTTTTGGATCAAGCTGATATTTATTTTCCCTTCATCTGGGTCTTTATGACCAAATCAACAGATTATATGTCAAATAAACAGTACAGTGGGCCTTAGGAGGATTTTAATTGTGAATATCCATTCATTATTTTTGTCCTGTGGTGTGGCTCACCTAAGATTTATATCCCTATCGTTTTTTGTGTCAAGCACTAAAATGATCTGTAAAAATGGATGAACGGAATGGATGAAACATGTACATCATGGTGGCGCCCACAGAGCACCGACCACCAGCCACCGTCCCACCCAAAATTGGGTGCGCGCTCAAAACAGAGCCGCGCCCAATGTTTCCCCCATTTCTCAGCCCCTCCCTCTGCACTCTCTCACCACCCTGCCTCTGCACTCTCTCGCCGCCCTCCCTCTGTCCCCCCCCCCCCCTCTCTCTCTCTCTCTCCGTCCCGGTCCCTGACACCCGTGTGACTCTCAACTTCTTCCTACCCCGACTCTCTCTCTCTCTCTCTCTCTCTCTCTCTCACTCTCTTCCTCACTTGCATCATCTCCAGATCTGGTGCGGCCAGCAGCCCCTGCCCTTCATCTCTTTCCCGGCCAGGTACTCATTTCTCTATTTAGGTTTTTAATTTTTAGATCTGTAAATCCGCAGTGGGGGTTCATTGGCGATGTCTAGTAAATAATGGGACCAATGATCTAGATGGTCTGGGTTGCTATAGATGTATACCATGTATACAATGGATCCAGACATAAAATAGTCTTGTCATTCATCATTTGTTGTGAATGTTTAAGGTGTGCACAACATGTGTTTGATGAAATGTCTCTGCTGGAGAAGGTGGATTGCATACTTTGTAACTCAACATGCGAGTAAACTCTATGGGGCCACTGCAATGTGTGTGTCTTATCCATGCAGGCCATCTATTTTTCAACTCATTTTATGGCATAAGCCCAAATGGAAGCATATCCAATGCTCAAGTGGGCCCACCACAGGAAACAGTGGGAATCGAAGACCCACTGTTGAAAACTTCTTAGGGCAGTAGAAGTTTCGAATCAAGTTGATATTTGTGTTTTCCCTATGTCTGTGTGAGCTTATGAACAAGTTCGGTGACAAATAAACATCGTTGTGGGCCCTATGAAAGTCTCAACGGTGGATGTCATAATCCCCACTCTTTCCTGTGTGTGGTCCAGCTGAGCTTTGGATAAAATGAGGATTGCTAGTCTGTAATGTTTACTCACACTCTTGTTGCTGCTTCCTAATTGTTTATCCTTGCTAACATTTTGAAATAGACACATCTGCTGAATCTGTTGCTGCTTCCCTTCATGCTTCTTCCAACCATTGAAACAAAGCCTGATTGTACCTTCTAAGTTTAATATTTTCATCTATGCTGCCTAGTAGTGCCTCTGTAGGTTAAAATATGGAACACTGTCATTATGAGACATTTGAAGAGTGATGAAAATGCTTGCCTATTGATACACCTGGATTTGTATGAGAACAATTTAGCCTTACATGAATGACCTGTGTGGTGGCCAATATGATTTTTATTTCAGTAATTGGTTGTTGATATGTTCAAGTCCGTCTCAAATATATCATGGGTTTTATATGGATTGGTTTCAAACACTTCAGTGACTACTGTGACACCTTTGCTCATTTTCATCATGCAAATGATGGGAGCTTCACTTTTTTGGAAAATCAAAGAATCTTCATTTGCAGAACATGGTGTTTGGGACTCTAATTTAATCAATGAACGCCCAGCTGCTAACCACTAAGCAAATTGTTGGGTCTCTGCAACAGTATGCATACTAAGATATGTTTAGATGTGTCTGGCCATTTCTACATGATGTTGGAGATCATTGATTTTGAGTTTTTCTGACAGACCCTTGGTAACCATAACATAAGCCTCATCCATTCTCCCTTTGCTCGGGTGTTAGCCATCGGCAATTACCCAACTGAAGAACGTAAGCAGAAACTTTCTGGATACGGAAAGAAGAAGACCAAGAGAAATTTTGGTAGGAAAATCAAGGTAAACATTAACTTTTTCTAGAACCGTGGAATTTTGGCCTTTATTTGCATGAATACAGGGGAAATGAAAAAGAAAAAGAAAATGCATTAAAAAGAATTTCCAATGCAACGTCTATGGCCATTCAATTAAGAAAAGAATCATATTCCAATTTAAGAAAAAAAAATAGAGAAATAGCTGATTTTAATCCAAAATAGAGAAAAAGAATCATATTCCAGTTACTTTTTCCCTCTCCATGCATGATCGAAAGCTTCTCAATGAAAGCAGATGCCATTTGTGAGTTGAACCATAAATTATTTTATTTTATTTTTTAATAATAGTTTGAATTCAAATTGGCCCATTATTCCTAACAGCCTTCCAATTATCTTTTCATTTATAGTTAGTAGGCTTGCAAATGAAATTCGAACTCTTTACTTGGGGTTAATTGTAAATCATTTATAGTTGTTTATAATAATATTAAAAAAATCTGTTTTTGTTTATAATAATATTAAAAAAATCTGTTTATATAAAAAAAATTTCCATTTGATTTTTTTTTGTATGGATGCATCAGGCATGGTTTTGAACACATGTATGTATGTGTGTATATGTATGCATGCATAGTTTATGAAAAGCCTCTTTTTTATTGTATCTCACTTTTTATATGCTACATGCACGTGATATCAGAAATGGATTTTACGCCCCCGAGCAAGAATTGGATGACAAAAGATATATTGAGTGATGAATACATTAAAGGCGTTGAATTGTTTATTATTTTTGTAAAAAGGAATTCGGGAGGTGTTGATTGGTATAGTTGTCCTTGTGCTAAATGTCGTAATGTGCATGGGAAGAAAATACTAAGTACAGTTTCTAAGCATTTAATTATGAATGGTATAGATCAGACATACACAACTTGGTTTTTTCATGGAGAACAACTTCCCAATGTGGGTGTCAATGCCAAGGCTCCTAGTACATCTGCCACTAATTGTAATGAAGAGTTGTTGCCCAGAATGGTTGATTTGGTTAATGATACTTTTGGTCGTGTTCAACCTGATGACTTAGATGCATGTATGAATGAGGTCAATGAGGAACATGGTAGTCAGCCTCAAGATGACATAGACAGTGATAATCAGTACAATAAATTAAGGGAGGATGCGGTACAACCCCTATATCCATCATGTAAACGTGAGTATATAAAGTTGTCAGTGGCAGTTGAGTTGATGAGCATGAAGGCTAGATATTAGTGGTCAAATAATAGCTTTTCGAGTTTGTTGCAACTGCTCAAGAAGATTTTTCCAAGGGAGAAATCTTTGCCAGATAGTACCTATAATGCAAAGAGATTGATCAGTTCGTTGGGTATGAACTATGAGGTGACACACGCATGCCGTAATGATTATATTCTGTACTGGAAGGAGCATGCTAATAAGGAAAGTTGTCCTACATATAAAGCAAGTAAATGGAAAGTGAATAGTGTTGTAAGAACAAGAGTCTCACATGTACCATGGAAGGTGCTAAGATACTTCCCATTAAGACTAAGGTTACAAAGACTTTATAGCGTATCATGGATTGTAGAGAATATGTTGTGGCATTTAAAGGGGGTTAAAAATAACTCGTACATGCGTCATCCTGTGGATTCTTCTATATGGAAGTTTGTAGATCGAAAATTTAGTAATTTTGCTGCGGATCCACATAACGTTCGGTTGGGACTTGCAATAGACAGATTCAACCCCTTTGGGCATATGAGCATCTCATATAGTTGCTGGCCTATTATGGTTGTTCCATACAATCTTTCACCTTATTTATGCATACGGAAGGAATTTATTATGTTAACACTTTTAATTCCCGAAAAAAATGGTCCAGGGCATGACATCGACGTATATTTACAACCATTAATTGAAGAATTAAATGAATTGTGGAAAGGGTCGATAACATATGACTCATTTGGGAAGAACAGGTTTAGAATAAAGGCGATTTTATTATGGGCAATACATGATTTTCTAGCCTATGGACATCTTTCTGGGTGTATACATGTCCTGTTTGTAGTGAGGAGACTGACTCTGTTTGGTTAAAACATGGAAAGAAGTTTACTTATATGGGGCACAGAAGATTCCTCCCAAGAGCTCATATCTTTAGGAGCCAAAGATCTCGATTCAATGGGAATGATGAAAATCGGCAGGCTCCAAAGCATTTGTCTGGAGAACAGGTATTGGTTAAAATGAATAATATACAAACCAAGTTCGGAAAGCATATAGGAAATAAGAGGAAGAAGACCACGGATGAGGAGTCTAACCTTACTGCTTGGTCGAAGAGATCAATCTTCTTTACATTACCGTATTGGGAGCATATGCCGTCATAATTTGGATGTGATGCATGTTGAGAAAAATGTTATTGAGAACCTTATTGCAATAATCATGGACATGAAGGACAAGTCTAAGGATGGTTTACAAGCCCATCAAGATCTTATAGATATGAAGATAAGATCAAAATATTGGCCAGAGGAAAAAAAATGGTAAGTTGCTATTGCCTAAGGCTCCTTTCACATTATCCAAATTTAAAAGAGAACTCATTTATCGAACCTTGAGTGATTTGAAAGTTCCGAGAGGATATAGTACAAACTGGAAACATCATATCAGTATGGATGACTATCACCTCAAGGGCCTTAAGTCACGTGATTATCATATTCTAATGCAGCAGTTACTACTTGTATTATTGATGCATTCATTCAAGAAAGAAAAGTCATTGCGCGTCGCCATTATATAATTGTCAAGATTCTTTAACGTCATATGTTCTAAAGAAATTCATCATATGGAGCTTCAAGAAATGAAAAATAAAATAGTGAAAATATTATGTGTTTTCGAAAAGTATTTTCCACCATCGTTTTTCATTTCTATGACACACCTTGTTGTGCACTTGGCTGAGGAGGTACAAGTTTGCGGACCTGTCAGATATTGATGGATGTATCCTTTTGAGAGGTAACTTTAACTGTTTTAATTTATTAACTTTTTCAAAACAGCTTATATTTTTCATTAATACCTAATTTTAATATTTAACAGGATGATGAGAACATACAGGAAGTATGTGATGAATCAAGCTTACCCAGAGGGCTGTATTGCGGCACGCTACATTATAGAAGAATATATGATGTACTGCATGGAATACTATCCTAATAATACAATAGGAGGTCATAAGCAAGGACTAAAAATATTCAATGATGATGAAAATGCTGGTGATTCCCAGAATGATATGAAAGGAAAAGTTTATGATCTTACTACAGTGCAAAACCAACAAGCATGCAGATGGGTTTTGCAACATCACGTTGAAAATCATCAATGGGAGGAGTAAGTTAATGAAGTATATTATTCTTTTTTTATATTTTTAAATGGCTTATGGTAATAAACATTGTTATATATATAATTAATTGCTATGATTTGGAATTTATAGGAAGTACCAAACATACATCCAGGGCCAAACACGTACGGGACAAAATCGAAAGGGTAATCTGTCAGCAGGAAAACCAATGGAATACATTCCTTGGTTAAGATATCAACTACATAATCAACAAATGTCTCAATTTAAGAGAATTGCCGATGGTCCTGACTTCAAATGCATATCATATAATACTTACTCAGTAAATGGATATGTTTTTAGTACTGCGAATTCTGAAATGAACAGAACAACACAGAACAGTGGAGTCTCAATGAAAGCGCTAACTAGCTTCAGGGCAAGTGCTAGGGATAGGAATCCTATAGAAGAAGAAGTCACTTATTATGACATCATTAGATAAATTCTCGAATTGAACTACTTCGACTTCAGAGTAGCACTCTTCTACTGTGATTGGGTGCATATTGAAGATAAATTAAATGGATGTTTCATAGATCCTGAAATAAATTTGATATTTGTCAATCTAGGAAGGTTTAGATGGAACTTAAAGGAAGACGATGAGCCATTTATTCTTGCATCTCAGGCAGCTCAGGTCTTCTACTATAAGGATCCAACTAGAGATGACTGGCATGTTGTACTGGATGCTCCTATGAGATTGACGAAAGATGCATATGCATTTGAAGATCCACTTGAGTTTGAGGCCAGAAGGAATGTAGGTCTTCAACACTTTTATTAATTGATGATTCAAATGAAGAAGATGAAGATGTACAGGAAAAATCATGGGTAGAGAGTGAGTCGAGTACCTCACATCATAGGAAACAGAAAAGAAACTAATAAGATTCAAATCAGTTTGAAAGTGAGTTGAATTCTATTTAGTAATGATTGTTACAATTTTTTAGCTATCAAAATATTAATAGAATGCCAATTACATAATAATGAGATATTGTTTTGTTTTATAAAATTGCAGGAATTATGTCGGATTTTGGTGGTTCACCAGCTTCAGCCCAAGGAAGCAATACAAGGAAGAGACTTGAATTAAACGAATATAAACAACCAGTCGGAGAAACATCAGCGCCTTTCAACACATTTTTAGGGCAACTTGGTAGGACACACTGCCCAATTTCATTTGTTGATTGGCGCAAAGTGCAAGGTGCAATTAAAGATAATATCTGGTCTATGGTTTTGGTGAGCATGTTTGTTCTTGATTTTATTTCTAATTCTTACTTAATAAGATTGTTTGATTATTAATTTAATGAAATAGGCCATGTATGACATCGATGATGAGTTAAAAGAGTATGTATTTTCGAAAGTAAGCAAAGCTTAGAAGGTATGGAAATACAATCTGCGAAAGGAATATGATAAATTTGATAATGATGTAGAAAGAAGAAGAAATTGTCCCATTAGTGTGAAGCAAGAGGATTAGGACATTTTCATTAATTTACAATCCACAAAATTATTAATCAATTTTTGTAAGAAGGGGAAGACTTCCAGAGAACAGGTGAAATGCCCTCACACGACTGGAAGACAAGGTGCTGCTAGGACATTAGAGAAAATGGTAATTTGTACTACATTTTTTGACAATTTAATTGATGAATATAAATTCTTGTTAACTAATTTGCTTATATAATTACAGCGAAAAGAAAATCCAAATACTATCATCATCAGGACCAACTTGTTTGTTGCCCCTCATAGCAGACCTGATGGGTCTTACCCAACACAAACACATCTTGAAACAGCGGTGAGAATAATTTTTCAGTTTTTAATCATTTTTTATTTAAGTACAAGGATTTATTGTAACAATTATCTTCTAACAGGAAAGAATATTATCGATAGCTGGCAGTGATCCTTCCAGTAAGCACAAGGATTTAGACCACGACCCGGTTTCACAGGTTTTCCATCAATTCTACTCACTTTACATACATTGTCGTTGGTTTTTTTTTATTTTTATTTTTTATTTTTTTTTAATAATAATTTACACACATCACTAAACTTAAAAATTATTATTTAGGTTTGTGTTTGTGATAGCAGAGGCTGGGTTAGGGACATGGGTTTGGGTATTTCTAAGACTACTATAAAGGTTGTCACCCCCTACATCATAGAAGCTCGGTCAGAGAGGAATGCACGTATGTCCGTTGAAGCTAAATTTAAAGCATCAATGACTCAAATTACTGAACTTAGGCAAGAATTTGCTGAACTTAAGCAACAAATTACTCAAAGCCAACTACTTCACTGCTCCCTTGATACAGCTGCATCTTAGGTACTGCATTGGCCGCGATTAAATGATATAATTATTATTTTTAAAGATAAAAGTAACATTATTATTTACATGAAACCATTATTTTATTTATAGGCCCACCGTCGATCTGGTGAGCCCTCAAGTATTCAAGAAGACTCTGCAACAACTCCATTGATGGAATAAATTTGCCAATTGAGAGATATTCATGGTCGGACTGTTGCTAGTGGGCAGATGGTGTCAGATAATACAGGCATCCCTCCAGAATACATCAGAGTTGTAATAGATGATATCAACGTTCGCACAGCAGAGTTGTTTAATGATGACAGGACATATGAAGATATTCAATTGGGTGAAATTGTTGTTTGACCCAAATTCTTGATGAGAATTTGAATATTTAGTAGTTTTGTTTAACTTTTTGAATTCTAGGACATTTTGTGTGATGAAAACTTGATTATTCACTGAAATCCTTTTTTGATCAAGTTACCTTTTTTATTTATTTAATCTTTAGCATCTTTTTTATTAATTATGGCTTGTTGTCATTTGTTTTTTATTAACCAAGTCACTAAAGGATTTCAATTTCAAATGTAACTGAAGTATTGACAGAACATTGTCTCTTGCTGCACTACGAGATGTAACAAGAATATACATTGATTGTGTATTTAATTTTTTTTAAATGCACCAACCAGAAATGATTTGAGACGATGTTCAATGATACTTTGTTAAATATGAAATTTATGACCTTTAGTAACTTGGTTAATTAAAAAGAACTACATAGTGGCTTGATCCCAATCTGACTTTTTGGGTACGTAGGCAGCCGCTCATAATGTACTAGAATATCGATGCAGCCACAAATCTTTTTTCTCCTTTGAATTGTAATAGACTGTATTGGTTGCATTTTTCTCTGTCATACAGGTTGTGGCTATCAAAGATATAATATCACTTCCTTATAAGGAAACATTTAATGATGTGTACAGGTAAATTCATTTTTTCTTATTGCTTATGTTGTTTCCCAGTTATATTTGTGTTGGTTTCAGAGTACAGGTAGCGATAGAAATTACTGGTCGATTGTGGCCTGTAGACAAAGGGATGAGTAACCACACTACCAAAAAATTGAGCAAAGGCCACGGGCTTTGAAAGTTTTTGGCTACAGATTTAATCCATAGCAATATTGCTACAGATTTAATCTGTAGCTAAAACCTGATGGATCTGTAGCTAAAACGAACTTCCTCCCAATAACCTTAATGGTGCTTAAAGGGCTCCATGGGACCCATTAGAATATATGTGTTTGATCTAATCCGCTCATCAATTCTGATATATAATTTGCGTGGATGAGCCCAAAAATTATATAGATTAAAGGTCAAAGTGGACCACATCATAAGAAATAATAAAAATTAAATTTCTATTGTTAATATGTTGTGTGGTCTTCTTATAGCTTCGATCTGACTCATTTTTTATATCAACATTTAAAATAAGATTTTAAAATTAATGAACGGAGTAGATAATTAAAATACATCACGGTGGGCCCCACATCCTAAAATCCAAAGTCCAAATGGGCTGTCTGTCATGCGTCCCTACTAAAATGAAATGCGCACTACTAAATATGAAACGCGCCCCTCCCAAACCCATCTCTAATTCTCTCTCCATCTCTCTCTCGCACTCAACCTTTCTCTTTCCCTCGCCCTCTCTCGATCTCCCGCTCTCCCTCTCTTGGCCGCATCCCCTCTCTCTCTATTACCCAACCTCTCTCTCTCTCTCTCTCGCTAGGGTTTTCAAAACCCCCTTTTGCCACAAGAAGGAGAAGGAGAGAAGAAGGAGAAGGAGAAATCTATTTCTGAAATTTGAAATCCCCTTTCGCCGCAAACGGTTAGTCTCTCTCTCTCTCTCTCTCTGTTTCTGAAATCTGCCGCGTTAAGAAGGAGAAATAAATCTCTATTCATCATATCCTTTCGATAACTCCACATGTTTTCACAACAGGTATACTAGTGGCTGTTGAGTTGAGTTCTGCCCCTTCTTCTAAAAGTCACCCATGTTTCACAACAGGTATACCAATAGTTCCTGCGGTTCTAAAGCCTCCAATACCTTGGTGACTGCAATGTTGCCACCCATAAAAAACGAGGTTAGAATATCTTGTGAGTCGTATGAGTTCATACATGCATGCACCAGTCTATACAATTTAACCAGGCTAGCAGGCTTGACCAGTTCAAATGTAACCAGCCAGTCTAATGGCTCTGTTCAAACCTCTTTTTTTGGCTTTTTTTTTCTGGTTAGAGAAGTTTTTTTTTATTATATAGTAATGTAGAATAAATAAATAAACAACACATTCAAATCACTCTTTGGCATAATTGGTGTCCTATGTGGAATCTTGCCCTTAATTTTGTGCAGAAAATCAGGGTATTCCAAACAGGCCAAAAGCAGTAATTAGTGATCATGCTTTCATGGCTTAGAGGATATCTATAAAGACTCATGAAGTCTTTTTGCTTCAAATGTTGATTGTTGTATTTTAGTTAGTACCTACATTTTCTATGAGGTTCCGGTATTCAGACCCGAGCCAGTTTAATACCATGTGGCTGATTCAGCCCTGAATTGGGTGGGTCCCAACTCATCTCAGGAACAACCAGTTGATCCAAGTCACAAGGTCTTTTAACCATGGTATTCAGGGTTTTAGCTAGTTGAACATTAGAATTTTATTTATATCATGGGGAGGGAATCCCATATGCCCATGTCATGCGAGAATGCTAAATGAGATTTTCCTACTTAATTATCTTTGGTCCAAGCACTGACTGAGCATTGGTGTCTCCAACATGAATTTCCCCAAAAATAGACCATATTGAAGCATATCCAAAATCTGTATCTATTCTTAGATATAATGCATCATTCCCTTTCTTTTCATTATTTAGTGGGCAGTCTTGGTGTTCATGAAATCAGTACCACTGTACATTTTTCCTATTTCATAGCTCTATTCCAATAATTAAATCAGATATAGGTGATTGATCTTGGGTAATCAATAGTACATGCTCAACATTTGTAATAAAGTAGGTAATATTGAGATCGGAAGAATTGTATGATCCTCGATCCAAGCATATGCATGATGTTCCCACCTAGTGGGAGTCATGGTTCAATGATCCAGACTATTAGTTTGTTGGGCCCCATTTCTAGGTTATAACATATTTGTACACTAGTATGCGAGGTATTGATTTATGATTAAGAACTACACTTATAGTTATGGGATGTGATTGTAGGATGTGCATTTCATATTTATTTCATATGCTTTGTTTCTCTGCATCATTATTCTTGTAGGGTCTCACAACTTTCACCCTTCTCTTTTTCTAACTGTATGAAAATAGTGAGAGCTGATTTGGTTGGCTATCTTCCCTTGAAATGGACTTCTACAACTTTTCATCTTTGCATTTCATTTTGGACTTTTTTTTAAAAATTTTTTATGAGTGATTGCTATTGTTATTGCTTCATAAGTTGGTTGGTTTTTTTCGAAGATGCTATATCAACGGACAACAACTAATCTACTACAAGTTCAAGAGTTGAATGGACAGTAAGTGGTTTTCATCTGAATAGTGATGGATGGATGGATGACGATACAGATGAATGGCCAGCAGGGAATAACAGATGAATAACTAATAATTTAGATGGATGAATGATCAGAAAAGTGGCCTAAACAGCTATGATTTGGACTGAAGAATGGCCAGCAATCTCAACTATAAATGGACAATAATCTGGGATGTAAAATGAGCAGCATGCTGGTGTTAAATAACATACGATTTGGTAGTGGAAACAGGCAAGAATCTAGACATGAGTTATGGTCTAGATTTGGATGAAGACAGAGCTTAGATCTGGACATTAACTCAACTCAAATAAGAGCTCTTAACTGAGCTTAGATCATATCTGTAAATGATGGGAAGCTTATGCAGTTTGTGTCAGTAATGTACACTCTTTTTCTCTATGGGATTCACCTAATCATTTTCTTCAGTTTCTCTTTCATGCCACACATGCCATTTTAATTAGAGATAATATGGTCCTGCTTATTCATGTGCTAGGTCTGCATGTGTTGCCACATCTAGATGCATGTGGCCTTAGGAAAGCTCTATTTATTTAACCTTTACTGATTATCTTCTTTCCATATTGAGCAGTATATTAAATGAAATTCATCAGCTAACCTTGCATTTCATTTGTTGTTAGATCATGCAAATTCCTTGTTCCTTTATTCATTTCAACATGTTTTCTCATGTGCAGGAACTGCTGAGGATTGCATCTTTGCAACAACTAAAAGGATTGCTTGGGATAGTTCATTTCACTACTAAGATGGGATTCTTACCTATAATGCTTTCTGTTTTTAAGCTTAAACCTGAGGTAGGAAACCATATGCTTTTTTTCCCTATTGTGTTTCACAAATGAGAAATTTTACAAATTCTAATAAGTTAGAACATGAATAGTGTCCCAATGAGTAATTGAATTCCTGAGAGTAGTACTCTTGATATGAATAAAGACAGGTTAGTTTTTCAATAAAGAATGCATGTTCTTTTGTTAAAAAAAAATTATACGATTGCACTGATTTATGATGGTTGTTGGGGATGAAGTGGCTCAAAGTCAGGGCATGGCCGAAGAAGTTATTTGCTAGAAGGTGCATGTGAGAGGATTGGAGCTGCATATTTCATATTCAAGCATCTGGTACGTCTCTTGTCAAGAATGCACATGTGTAGTTCATCAAACAATACATTATGTGATATCGTGTGCATGATATCTATGTTGTAATTTCCCTCATGTATTTTGCTTAAAATCCATGTTTATGCATGATTCTCATGCATTGACATGGATTTAGGCCAAAAAAGATCGAAATGGAAAATTTGAGAAAACAGGAGAAATTTTCTTTTATAAAGTAAGTATTTAGGACCAAATGGTTATGTATTTGCTCCATTAAATTTGCTCGAAATTAATGGAGCAGACCCAGATGTGCGTTAGAGCTATCCGGATGAGCGGGGGTCCCTGAAAGGTGGGAAACGCTGTTATGACCATGATGAAGCTGTCCATTTCCCATGGACAGCATTGGAGGGGCCTGGCCATTTGGACAAGCCGTGTTTATGTATTTGATCAAAATTAATGGAGCAGATCCGGATGTGCGTCGGAGCTATTTGGAAGAGCGGGGTTCCCTGGAAAGAGGGAACCGCTATTATGACCATGATGAAGCTATCCATTTTTTATGGACAACATTGGAAAGGCCCGACCATTTGCGCCAGATGGCCGTATTTATATCTGTATTTGCAGGGACCATATCCTTAACCTAAACCAAAACCTATGACCTAAAACCTTAACCTATAACTTAAACCTCAACCTTAACCTAAACCTAAACCTTAACCTAAAACCTAAAACCTAAACCTAAACCTAAAACCTAAATGTATTCTTAAATCCCTAAACCTAAACCTACACCTAATCCTAATCTTAACTCCCTAGCCTAAACCTATACCTAAACTTGAAAACACAAACATAAACCCGATCCCGAACCCGAACCCGAACCCGATTTCCTAAACCTTAACCTTAACCTATTCTCAATTCCCTAAACCTATATCTTATAATCTAAACCTAAACCTAAACCTAAACCTTAACCTATACCTATAATCGTAACCTAAACCTAAACCTTAACCTTAACCTAAAACCCAAACCTATAACCTAAACCTAAATCAAAACATATAACTAAAACCAAAACCTATATCCTAAACCCGAACGCATTCTCAAATCCTATAACCTAAACCTAAACCTAAAACCTATAACCTAAACCAAAACCTATAACCTAAACCAAAGCAAAAACCTATAGCCTAAACCCGAACCCATTCTCAAATCCAAAACCCATAACCTAAACCGTTAACCTATAACCTAAATCAAAACCTATAACCTAAACCAAACTTAAACCTAAACCTAAACCTAAAACCTAAATCTAAACCTATAACCTAAACTCAAATCCCTAAACCTAAACCTAAACCTAATCCTATAACCTAAACTCAAATCCCTAAACCTTAACTTATAACCTAACCTAAACCTATACTTATAACCTAAATCTATTCTCAAATTCCAAAACCTATAACCTAAACCTAACCTTTCCCTAAACCTATAACCTAAACTCAATTCCCTAAACCTAAACCTAGACCTAAACCTAAACCTATAGCCTAAACTCAAATCCCTAAACCTTAACCTATAACCAAAACCTATAACCTAAACCCGAACCCATTCTCAAATCCCAAAACCTATAACCTAAACCTAAACCTTAACCTAAACCTATAACCTATAACATAAATCAAAACCTAAACCTAAACCTATAACCTATAACCTAAATCAAAACCTATTACCTTTTCCTAAACCTTAACCTAAACCTATAACCTATAACCTAAATCAAAACCAAAACCAAAACCTATAACCTATAACCAAAATCAAAACATATAATCAAAACCAAAACCAAATCCTATATCCTAAACCCGAACACATTCTCAAATCCTATAACCTATAACCTAAACCTAAAACCTATAACCTAAATCAAAACTTATAACCAAAACCAAAACCAAAACCTATAGCCTAAACCCGAACCCATTCTCAAATCAAAAAAACCTATAACCTAAACCTAAACCTTAAGCTAAACCGTTAACCAATAACCTAAATCAAAACCTATAACCTAAACCAAAACCAAAACCTATAACCTATAACCTAAACCTGAACCCATTATTAAATCCCAAAACCTATAACCTAAACCGAAACCAAAACCTATAACCTAAACCCGAACCCATTCTCAAATTCCAAAACCCAAACCTAAACCTAAAACCTAAAACCTAAACCTAAACCTATAACCTAAACTCAAATCCCTAAACCTAATCCTATAACCTAAACTCAAATCCCTAAACCTTAACTTATAACCTAACCTAAACCTATACTTATAACCTAAAACTATTCCCAAATCCCAAAACCTATAACCTAAACCTAACCTTTCCCTAAACCTATAAGCTAAACTCAATAAATTGAAGCTAAACCTACACCTAATCCTAATCTCAACTCCCTAACCTAACCCTAAACATAAACTTGAAAACTCAAACTTAAACCCAATCCCGAACCTGAACCCGATTTCCTAAACCTAAACCATAACCCATTCTCAAATCCAAAAACCTATAACCTAAACCTAAACCAAAACCAAAACTTATAACCTAAACCCGAACCCATTCTCAAATCCCAAAACCTATAACCTAAACCTAAACCTTAACCTAAACCTATAACCTATAACCAAAACCTATAACCTAAACCCGAACCCATTCTCAAATCCCAAAACCTATAACCTAAACATAAACCTAAACCTAAACCTTAACCTAAACCTATAACCTATAACATAAATCAAAACCTAAACCTAAACCTAAAACCTAAACCTATAACCTATAACCTAAATCAAAACCTATTATCTTTCCCTAAACCTTAACCTAAACCTATAACCTATAACGTAAATCAAAACCAAAACCAAAACCTATAATCTATAACTTAAATCAAAACATATAATCAAAACCAAAACCAAAACCTATATCCTAAACCCGAACACATTCTCAAATCCTATAACTTATAACCTAAACCTAAAACCTATAACCTAAATCAAAACCTATAACCTAAACCAAAACCAAAACCTATAGCCTAAACCCAAACCCATTCTCAAATCCAAAAAACCTATAACCTAAACCTAAACCTTAACCTAAACTGTTAACCTATAACCTAAATCAAAACCTATAACCTAAACCAAAACCAAAACCTATAACCTATAACCTAAACCCGAACCCATTATCAAATCCTAAAACCTATAACTTAAACCGAAACCAAAACTTATAACCTAAACCCGAACCCATTCTCAAATCCCAAAACCCAAACCTAAACCTAAACCTATAACTTAAACTCAAATCCCGAAACCTAAACCTAAACCTAATCCTATAACCTAAACTCAAATCCCTAAACCTTAACTTATAACCTAACCTAAACCTATACTTATAACCTAAAACTATTCTCAAATCCCAAAACCTATAACCTAAACCTAACCTTTCCCTAAACCTATAACCTAAACTCAATTCCCTAAACCTAAACCTAGACCTAAACCTAAACCTATAGCCTAAACTCAAATCCCTAAACCTTAACCTATAAGCTAACCTAAACCTATACTTATAACCTAAAACTATTCCCAAATCCCAAAACCTATAACCTAAACCTAAGCTTTCCTTAAACCTATAAGCTAAACTCAATTCCCTAAAGCTAAACCTATACCTAATCCTAATCTCAACTTCCTAACCTAAACCTAAACATAAACTTAAAAACTCAAACTTAAACCCAATCCCGAACTTGAACCCGATTTCCTAAACCTAAACCATAACCCATTCTCAAATCCAAAAACCTATAACCTAAACCTAAACCAAAACCAAAACTTATAACCTAAACCCGAACCCATTCTCAAATCCAAAAACCTATAACCTAAACCAAAACCAAAACCTATAACCTAAACCCGAACCCATTCTCAGATCCTAAAACCTATAACCTAAACCTAAACCTTAACGAAAACCTATAACCTATAACCAAAACCTATAACCTAAACCCGAACCCATTCTTAAATCCCAAAACCTATAACCTAAACCTAAACCTTAACCTAAACCTATAACCTATAACATAAATCAAAACCTAAACCTAAACCTATAACCTATAACCTAAATCAACACCTATTACCTTTCCCTAAACCTTAACCTATAACCTATAACCTATAACCTAAATCAAAACCAAAACCAAAACCTATATAACCTATAACTTAAATCAAAACATATAATCAAAACCAAAACCAAAACCTATATCCTAAACCCGAACACATTCTCAAATCCTATAACCTATAACCTAAACCTAAAACCTATAACCTAAATAAAAACCTATAACCTAAACCAAAACCAAAACCTATAGCCTAAACCCGAACCCATTCTCAAATCCAAAAAACCTATAACCTAAACCTAAACCTTAACCTAAACCGCTAACCTATAACCTAAATCAAAACCTATAACCTAAACCAAAACCAAAACCTATAACCTATAACCTAAACCCGAACCCATTATCAAATTCCAAAACCTATAACCTAAACCGAAACCAAAACCTATGACCTAAACTCGAACCCATTCTCAAATCCCAAAACCCAAACCTAAACCTAAAACCTAAAACCTAAACCTAAACCTATAACCTAAACTCAAATCCCTAAACCTAAACCTAAACCTAATCTTATAACCTAAACTCAAATCCATAAACCTTAACTTATAACCTAACCTAAACCTATACTTATAACCTAAAACTATTCTTAAATCCCAAAACCTATAACCTAAACCTAACCTTTCCCTAAACCTATAAGCTAAACTCAATTCCCTAAAGCTAAACCTACACCTAATCCTAATCTCAACTCCCTAACCTAAACCTAAACATAAACTTGAAAACTCAAACTTAAACCCAATCCCGAACCTGAACACGATTTCCTAAACCTAAACCATAACCCATTCTCAAATTCAAAAACCTATAACCTAAACCTAAACCAAAACCAAAACTTATAACCTAAATCCGAACCCATTCTCAAATCCCAAAACCTATAAACCTAAACCTATAACCTATAACCAAAACCTATAACCTAAACCCGAACCCATTCTCAAATCCCAAAACCTATAACCTAAACCTAAACCTAAACCTAAACCTTAACTTAAACCTATTACCTATAACATAAATCAAAACCTAAACCTAAACCTAAAACCAAAACCTATAACCTATAACCTAAATCAAAACTTATTACCTTTCCCTAAACCTTAACCTAAACCTATAACCTATAACCTAAATCAAAACCAAAACCAAAACCTATAACCTATAACTTAAATCAAAACATATAATCAAAACCAAAACCAAAACCTATATCCTAAACCCGAACACATTCTCAAATCTTATAACCTATAACCTAAACCTAAAACCTATAACCTAAATAAAAACCTATAACCTAAACCAAAACCAAAACCTATAGCCTAAACCCAAACCCATTCTCAAATCCAAAAAACCTATAACCTAAACTAAACCTTTACCTAAATTGTTAACCTATTACCTAAATCAAAACCTATAACCTAAACCAAAACCAAAACCTATAACCTATAACCTAAACCCGAACCCATTATCAAATCCCAAAACCTATAACTTAAACGGAAACCAAAACCTATAACCTAAACCCGAACCCATTCTCAAATCCCAAAACCCAAACCTAAACCTAAACCTAAAACCTAAGCCTAAACCTATAACCTAAACTCAAATCCCTAAACCTAAACCTAAACCTAAACCTAATCCTATAACCTAAACTCAAATCCCTAAACCTTAACTTATAACCTAACCTAAACCTATACTTATAACCTGAAACTATTCTCAAATCCCAAAACCTATAACCTAAACCTAACCTTTCCCTAAACCTATAACCTAAACTCAATTCCCTAAACCTAAACCTAGACCTAAACCTAAACCTATAGCCTAAACTCAAATCCCTAAACCTTAACCTATAACCTAACCTAAACCTATACTTATAACCTAAAACTATTCCCAAATCCCAAAACCTATAACCTAAATCTAAGCTTTCCTTAAACCTATAAGCTAAACTCAATTCCCTAAAGCTAAACCTACACCTAATCTTAATCTCAACTCCTTAACCTAAACCTAAACATAAACTTCAAAACTCAAACTTAAACCCAATCCCGAACCTGAACCCGATTTCCTAAACCTAAACCATAACCCATTCTCAAATCCAAAAACCTATAATCTAAACCTAAACCAAAACCAAAACTTATAACCTAAACCCGAACCCATTCTCAAATCCCAAAACCTATAACCTAAACCTAAACCAAAACCTATAACCTAAACCCGAGCCCATTCTCAAATCCCAAAACCTATAACCTAAACCTAAACCTTAACCTAAACCTATAACCTATAACCAAAACCTATAACCTAAACCCGAACCCATTCTCAAATCCTAAAACCTAAACCTAAACCTAAACCTAAACCTAAACCTTAACCTAAACCTATAACCTATAACATAAATCAAAACCTAAACCTAAACCTAAAACCTAAACCTATAACCTATAACCTAAATCAAAACCAAAACCAAAACCTATAACCTATAACCTAAATCAAAACATATAATCAAAATCAAAACCAAAACCTATATCCTAAACCCGAACACATTCTCAAATCCTATAACCTATAACCTAAACCTAAAACCTATAACCTAAATCAAAACCTATAACCTAAACCAAAACCAAAACCTATAGCCTAAACCCGAACCCATTCTCAAATCCAAAAAACCTATAATCTAAACCTAAACCTTAACCTAAACCGTTAACCTATAACCTAAATCAAAACCTATAACCTAAACCTAAACCTTAACCTAAACCGTTAACCTATAACCTAAATCAAAACCTATAACCTAAACCAAAACCAAAACCTATAACCTATAACCTAAACCCGAAACCATTATCAAATCCCAAAACCTATAACCTAAACCGAAACCTAAACCTAAACCTAAACCTTAACCTAAACCTAAACCAAAACCAAAACTTATAACCTAAACCCGAACCCATTCTCAAATCCCAAAACCTATAACCTAAACCAAAACCAAAACCTATAACCTAAACCCGAACCCATTCTCAAATCCCAAAACCTATAACCTAAACCTAAACCTTAACCTAAACCTATAACCTATAACCGAAACCAAAACCTATAACCTAAACCAAAACCAAAACCTATAACCTAAGCCTGAACCCATTCTCAAATCCCAAAACCTATAACCTAAACCTTAACCTAAACCTATAACCTATAACCTAAACCAAAACCTATAACCTAAACCAAAACCAAAACCTATAACCCAAGCCCGAACCCATTCTCAAATCCCAAAACCTATAACATAAACCTAAACCTAAACCAAAACCTAAAACCTAAACCAAAACCAAAACCTATAACTTAAACTTGAACTCATTCTCAAATCCCAAAACCTTTAACCTAAACCTAAACCTTAACATAAACCTATAACCTATAACCTAAATCAAAACTTATAACTTAAATCGAAACCAAAACCTATAACCTAAACCCGAACCCATTCTCAAATCTAAAAACATATAACCTAAACCAAAACCTATAACCTAAACCAAAACCCAAACCAAAACCTATAACCTAAACCCGAACCCATTCTCAAATCCCAAAACCTATAACCTAAACCTAAACCGTAACCTAATCCTATAACCTAAACTCAAATCCCTAAACCTTAACCTATAACCTAACCTAAACCTATACTTATAACCTAAAACTATTCCCAAATCCCAAAACCTATAACCTAAACCTAACCTCTCCCTAAACCTATAACCTAAACTCAATTCCCTAAACCTAAACCTACACCTAATCCTAATCTCAACTCCTTAACCTAAACCTAAACCTAAACTTGAAAACCCAAACTTAAACCCAATCCCGAACCTGAACCCGATTTCCTAAACATAAACCATAACCCATTCTCAATTCCCTAAAGCTATAACCTATAACCTATAACCTAAACCTAAACCTAAACCTAACCTAAACTTATAACCTTTCCCTAAACCTTTAACTTAAACCTAAACTTAAAACCTAAATGTATTCTCAAATCCTTAAACCCAAACCTACACCTAATCCTAATCTCAACTCCTTAACCTAAACCTAAACTTGAAAACCAAAACCTAAACCTGATCCCGAACCCGAACCCGATTTCCTAAACCTAAACCTTAACCTATAATCAAGTTCCCAAAAGCTATAACCTATAACCTAAACTTAAACCTAAACCTAAACTTAAACCAAAACCTATAACCTAAACCAAAACTATAACCTAAACTTAATTATAACCTATAGCCTAACCTTAACCTAAACCTATAACCTAAACCTAAACCAAAACCTATAATCATATGGTGAGACCATTTCTTTTGTGTCAATTTCATTCCTCTTTGAGTTTTTTTTTTTAATTCATTAAGAAAAAAAAGTAGTTATACGTGATGCACTTCTTTCACTGTCTTTCTTTTCCCCAATGGGCATTCTAATTTATGAATGACATGACTGTTTGTAGGATGATGGAATATACAAAGCTATTGAAATTTCAGGGTGAAGTCGAGCACATTTCTCTAATGAAGCCAAAGATTTGTATTTTCAGCATTATTGTAATTGTAACTGTAATTGATTGTAATTGTAATTGATTGAATGAAGGATTGTAATTGAATGAATGAATGATGTAATTGATTGAATGAAGGATTGTAATTGAATGAATGAATGATTGTAATTGAATGAATGAATGATTGTACAGGTGGTAATTGAATGAACAAATGATTTAATTTTTCTATGTACAAAATAGCTACGGATATTGACCATAGTCACTAATCAGACAGGCGTAGCCTTTTCAATTTTGGCATATTGCTACAGACTTTCAGCTACAAATAATATCTGTAGCAGTTTAAAGTTTTTGCTACAGATATAATTGCTACGGATTATATTTGTAGCTATTTAACCTATAGCTACGGATTAAATCCGTAGCCACTAATCAGACAGGTGTAGCCTTTTCAATTTTGGCCTATTGCTACGGACTTTCAACTACAAATAATATCCGTAGCTGTTTGAAGTTTTTGTTACAGATATAATTGCTACGGATTATATCTGTAGCTATTTAACCTATAGCTACGGATTAAATATGTAGCCATAGGTTCCAGACCTATTGTTATGGCACCTACGACGACGGTCGTGTTACGGACTAGCTACAGATTAAAACCGTAGCCATAGGTCTATGGCTACGGATTTTATCCGTAGCCTTTGTTCCTTTTTTTGGTAGTGCCAATAATATAAATATGGGAGGCCTTCCCTGGGTATCCAGATGCTTTTAGATATATTTATGTTGTTTTTAAATGTATTAGCTCGAAATTGATGGAGCATACCCGGATGTGCGTCGGAGCTATCCGGATGAGCAGGGGTCCCCGGAAGGTGGGAATCGCTGTTATGACCATGATGAAGTTGTCCAATTCCTATGGACAGCATTGGAGGGGCCTAACCATTTGGACAGGTCGTGTTTATGTATTTACTTGAAATTAATGGAGCAGACCCGGATGTGCGTCGGAGCTATTCGGATGAGCGGGGGTCCGTGGAAGGTGGGAACCGCTGTTATGGCCATGATGAAGCTATTCATTTCCTATAGACAGCATTAGAGGGGCCTGACCATTTGCGCTGGTGGCCGTGTTTATATCTGTATTTGTAGGGACCACACCCTTAACCTAAACCACACCCTAAACCAAAACCTATAACCTAAATTTAAACCTATAACCTATAACCTATTACCTAAACTTATAACCTTAACCTAAACCCAAATCCAAAACCTAAACCTTGACTTATAACCTAAACCTATACTTATAACCTAAACCTAAACCTTAACCTTAACCTAAACCTAAACCTACACCTAATCCTAATCTCAACTCCCTAACCTAAACCTAAACCTAAACTTGAAAACCCAAACCTAAACCCGATCCCGAACCTGAACCCGATTTCCTAAACCTAAACCTTAACCTATTCTTAATTCCCTAAACCTATAGTTTATAACCTAAACCTAAACCTTAACCTAAACACAAACCTAAACCTATAACCTTAACCAAAACCAAAACCTATGACCTAAAACCTAAATGTATTCTCAAATCTCTAAACCTAAACCTACACCTAATCCTAATCTCAACTCCCTAACCTAAACCTAAACCTAAACTTGAAAACCCAAACCTAAACCCCGATCCCGAACCCGAACCCAATTTCCTAAACCTAAACCTTAACCTATTCTCAAATCCCTAAACCTAAACCTACACATAATCCTAATCTCAACTCCCTAACCTAAACCTAACTTGAAAACTCAAACCTAAACCCAATCCCGAACCCGAACCCGATTTCCTATACCTAAACCTTAACCTATTCTCAATTCCATAAACCTATAGCTTATAACTTAAACCTAAACCTTAACTTAAACATAAACCTAAACCTATAACCTTAACCTAAACCAAAACCTATGACCTAAAACCTAAATGCATTCTTAAATCTCTAAACCTAAACCTACACCTAATCCCAATTTCAACTCCCTAACCTAAACCTAAACATAAACTTGAAAACCCAAACCTAAACCTAAACTTGAAAACCCAAACCTAAACCCCGATCCCGATCCCGAACCCAAACCCGATTTCCTAAACCTAAACCTTAACCTATTCTCAAATCCCTAAACCTAAACCTACACCTAATCCTAATCTAAACTCTCTAACCTAAGCCTAAACCTAAACTCGAAAACCCAAACTAAAACCCAATCCCAAACCTGAACCTGATTTCCTAAACCTAAACCTTAACCTATTCTCAAATCCCTAAACCAAAACCTACACATAATCCTAATCTCAACTCCCTAACCTAAACCAAAACCTAACTTGAAAACCCAAACCTAAACCCGATCCCGAAACTGAACCCGATTTCCTAAACCTAAACCTTAACCTATTTTAGATTCCCTAAACCTTAACCTATAACCTAACTTAAACCTAAACCTATAACCTACACTTATAACCTAAACCTAAACCTAAACCTAAACTTGAAAACCCAAACCTAAACCCGATCCCAAACCTGAACCTGATTTCCTAAACCTAAACCTTAACCTATTCTCAAATCCCTAAACCAAAACCTACACCTAATCCTAATCTCAACTCCCTAACCTAAACCTAAACCTAACTTGAAAACACAAACCTAAACCCGATCCCGAACCCGAACCCGATTTCCTAAACCTAAACCTTAACCTATAACCTAACTTAAACCTAAACCTATAACCTACACTTATAACCTAAACCTAAACCTATAACCTAAACCTAAGCCTAAAACCTAAATGTATTCTCAAATCCCTAAACTTAAACCTACACCTAATCCTAATCTCAACTCCTTAACCTAAACCTAAACCTAAACTTGAAAACCTAAACCTAAACTTATAACCTACACTTATAACCTAAACCTAAACCTATAACCTAAACCTAAGCCTAAAACCTAAACCTATGACCTAAAACCTAAATGTATTCTCAAATCCCTAAACCTAAACCTACACCTACACCTAATCCTAATCTCAACTCCCTAACCTAAACCTAAACCTAAACTTGAAAACCCAAACTTAAACCTATAACCTACACTTATAACCTAAACCTAAACCTATAACCTACACTTATAACCTAAACCTAAACCTATAACCTAAACCTAAGACTAAAACCTAAACCTATGACCTAAAACCTAAATGTATTCTCAAATCCCTAAACCTAAACCTACACCTAATCCTAATCTCAACTCCCTAACCTAAACCTAAACCTAAACTTGAAAATCCAAACCTAAACCCGATCCCGAACCCAAACCCGATTTCCTAAACCTAAACCTTAACCTATTCTCAATTCCATAAACCTTAACCTATAACCTAACTTAAACCTAAACCTATAACCTACACTTATGACCTAAACCTAAACTTGAAAATCCAAATCTAAACCTGATCCTGAACTCGAACTCGATTTCCTAAACCTAAACCTTAACCTATTCTCAATTCCCTAAACCTATAGCTTATAACCTAAACCTAAACCTAACCTTAACCTAAACCTATAACCTTAACCTAAACCTAAACATATGACCTAAAACCAAAATGTATTCTCAAATCTCTAAACCTAAACCTACACCTAATTCTAATATGAACTCCCTAACCTAGACCTAAACCTAAACTTGAAAACCCAAACCTAAACCCGATCCCGAACCCGAACTCGATTTCCTAAACCTAAACCTTAACCTATTCTCAATTCCCTAAACCTAGACCTTTAACCTAACCTAAACCTAAACCTATAACCTACACTTATAACCTAAACCTAAACCTAAACCTATAACCTAAATGTATTCTCAAATCCTTAAACCTAAACCTACACCTAATCCTAATCTCAACTACCTAACCTAAACTTAAACCTAAACTTGAAAACCCAAACCTAAATCCGATCCCGAACCCGAACCCGATTTCCTAAACCTAAACCTTAACCTATTCTCAATTCCCTAAAGCTATAACCTATATACTATAACCTATAACCTAAACCTAAACCTTAACTTAAACCTATAACCTAAACCTAAACCAAAACCCTATAACCTAAACCAAAACCTAAAACCTATAACCTAAACTTACCTATAACCTAACCTTAACCTAAACCTAAAAGCTAAACCTAAACCTAAAACCTAAATGTATTCTCTAATCCCTAAACTTAGACCTACACCTAATCCTAATCTCAACTCCCTAACCTAAACCCAAACCTAAACTTGAAAACCCAAACCTAAACCCGATCCCGAACCCAAACCCGATTTCCTAAACCTAAACCTTAACCTATTCTCAATTCCCTAAACCTAGACCTATAACCTAACCTAAACCTAAACCTATAACCTACACTTATAACCTAAACTTAAACCTATAACTTAAATGCATTCTCAAATCCTTAAACCTAAATCTACACCTAATCCTAATCTCAACTCTCTAACCTAAACTTAAACCTAAACTTGAAAACCCAAACCTAAATCTGATCCCGAACCCGAACCCGATTTCCTAAATCTAAACCTTAACCTATTCTCAATTCCCTAAAGCTATAACCTATAGCCTAAACCTAAATCTTAACTTAAACATATAATCTAAACCAAAACCAAAACCCTATAACCTAAACCAAAACCTATAACCTATAACCTAAACTTATAACCTATAACCTAACCTTAACCTAAACCTAAAACCTAAACCTAAACCTAAACCTAAAACCTAAATGTATTCTCTAATCCTTAAACTTAGACCTATACCTAATCCTAATCTCAACTCCCTAACCTAAACCTAAACCAAAACTTGAAAACCCAAATCTAAACCCGATCCCGAACCCGATTGTTGTAATAATGTAGCCCAATCAAATGGCAACAAATAAGAATGTATCCCTTTTAACACATGCTCCTTTTTACGAAGCTTTAATTTTTGTTGTTGTTTTTATTAACTTGAATTGAAACACTTTTTATTTGATTGCATTAGTTTTATTTTAAAAAAGTGTACCCACTTTCTTGGAAGGAAAAAAAAAGCGAATGAAGTTTCTGCAATTCTTCATGATTCTAAATTATAATGTTTTGTTGGTTGAATATTTTTCTAAATATTAGGCGGCGTGCAGGGACGCCGTGCTAAGTGGGCGGGGCTAGTGCCACGGCGGGAAAGGCGTCGTCGAGGTGAGTTAGATGAAAGACAAAAAGAAAATTGTTGCTGATTTTTTTCCTTTTTTTATTTATAATGCTAAACTTATATGTATTTATGCGTGGATGAATGTAATGTGGATAAGATTGTTTGTCTTTGGATGAATGTAGTTTATGTTTGGATGGATTTACGTAGTTTGGGTTTAGATGGATGTGAATGTGAATATGATGAAATATATTATATAACAGGTGTATATCAGGAAGAATATGATGAAATATATTGTAACATGTGTATATTGATCCTCTAAATATTCAAATATGAGACAGTCAATGACCGTCCTTTTATGGGCATAAGAGACGGCTGATGGCATTCTTTTTAAGGACGGTCCGTGACTGTCCTTTCCAGGTTGATAAGAGAGTGCGTAGCACTCATTTTTAAGGACAGTCAATGACCGTCCTTTATGGCTCATTGAGAGACGGTTCATAGTAGTCCTTGTTAAGGACAGTCTATGACTGTCCTTTTTAAGGACGGTCCATGACCGTCCTTTTAATGGTAATAAGAGACGGTCTATGGCCGTCCTTTTTTAGGATGGTCCATGACCGTCCTTTTAATGTCAATAAGAATGATGGTCCATGACCGTCCTTTTAAGTAATACGATGCCCCAAAAAAATGACGGCCCTTGCGACGGTTCAGAACTGTCCTTTTTGGTCATTTGAGACGATTTTCAACCGTACTTTTTTCACTGTTTTGGCGTAGTGGAGATCATAATGTATAGGTCCAATGTATTTTTACCATTGTACACAATATCCACCAGATTCTCATAGGAATCCGAAAGGGACATCAACAAGATTATGTCTTGATCTTTTTCATCGATCTTCACCTCCACGTTCATCGGTTTGCAAATTAATTGGTTGAAGGCACTGATGTGTTCATTGAGATTCGACCCTTCTGCCATATTTTAAGTATACAAAAGTTTCTTCAAATATAGGCGATTTGAGAGTGATTTCGTCATATATATGCTCTCGAAATTCAGCCATAAGCCCGAGGCAGTCATCTTATTAATCACATTATATAGGACATTATTAGCTAAGCAGAATCGAATTGCATTCATTGCCTTTTGATCTAAGTCTTCTCAATCCTCTTTCTTCATAGTTTCACAACGTCTCACTTTGCCAAAAAGTGCCTGTTGTTGCCCTTGTTAAATCAGGAGGGCTTTTATCTTCAACCTCCATATTTTAAAGTTATTATTTCCTGTAAATGTCTCTGTCTTGTATTTAACATTCGATCCTTTAGAAGTCAGGTCTCATATTTGATCTAAAACCCCCAACATCTATACTCTGATACCACTTGTTGTGTACGTTTACCTTCATGTTAGGTGCGGAAGCTAACAAAGTTTGTAAAATGAAGCGACCTTAGAGCGAATTAAACAAATAAATAGAGAAACAAAAAAAATGAGTAATCATAGAGAAAATAATAATTTACGTGAAAAAAAAAAAAAACCCTTGTGGGAAAAAATCACGGAACAATGCAATAAAACCTACTATGAAAATGAAGTTACATGAAATGAAGGAACTTACAAATCAATCCCTTTAATAGAAAACCATAGCTCCCCTTCCTCCAAACCGTAGAAACATTCTTGCTCTCTCTGAGAATCACCATAATTGCATATTAGCAAGCCCTTATATAATGTTACGCACAAATTAGGAAACAAGTCGCACAAAATAGCAAACTTGCACATTTTATCGATAGGACCTTCAATAGGAACGACAATCATTAACGGCCTATCGATAGGAATGAAGTCACCCTCAATAATATGGAAGAACACTCAAAAATTGTCCAGCGAGTAAATCAGAATTTTGAGAATTTTCTTGATATGTTGAACCTTGTGAATCACGTGAAAGTAGGATACTCCAAATTCGGGGGTCAAAGAGTTTCATAAAACGTTCTTGGTGGAAAAATATGTGAGTGAAAGATCCCACTGAATCGAATTTGGTCCATGAATCTAAAAAATAGTGAGAATTCTTGATCTCTCTCAATATCTCTCTCAATTCGAAGATCCAGGATTTGAATTGATGTCGTTTCATTGATTCCTCCTAAAGATTTCATTTCAATTGGAATTTGGTTATTCACGATGTACGATGATCCCTGTTAAGCATTCAGCAGAGTCAGGGTTCAATTATATCAAAAACCCTCTTTCAACATAGATTAAAGACACCCAATTTCAAAATCAGAGTTGAGTTAATCCGACAGTGGATTGATGAGTTCTTTTTTATACATATCCTGTATGTTGGATTAACTTTGGTAGTTGGTGTCCCATCTGATCTAATAAAAATTCTGCCGGAAATTTATTTGTGCCATCGACAAACCCAAAAACGTTGTTAGCTTGAAGAAAGGGAGTAATCTGATTGTGCAAGATTAAATAGTTATTAGGGGTAAGTTTAAAAGATATAAGATGAGAAATGTTTAAATCAATGATAGAAGAATTTGAGAGAGGAGAAGAGCTCGTCATGTTGCATAACAGGAAAGGATCAATGATGGTGTTTGGCCAAATAATGGCTATGATACCGTGAAAGCGAAGGTGTATAAAGGAATCTCTCTTCACAATTCTTAAATCTCAGATTGTTTGTCGTTATATAGACATGTAATATACAAGGGTGACGTTATGAATAAGGTAACATAATAACAGCTATAACGAGAGATGGTTATTTACAACTATGCTGATTTATAAATTAATAATTATAGATATGCACAGCATGTGATGAGTACGGATGAAGAGAATCATGATATGCCATGATTTCGTGATATGATGGGTTGCTTGAAAATTTCTTAGATGTATTGGTTAATAGTATCGTGCCTTACCTTTCCTCTCTTCATTTTATTTTTGGATATCTTATTATTTTTACGGTCGAGCTAAGATTTTTCTCTGCTCTCTCTGCCCGAACCATGAAGCACTCCCACGAACAATTTTCCTGCTAACTCGACTTAAAATTGAGTCGAGTCGACCTAACCGAGTTTCACTGTTTCAGCAAGTTTCAGAACCAAAACAAGTGTCCACAAAAAAGGTGGGTTCATTCAAAGATAGAGATCTCCACATTTAATGTGGAGAGAGAGAGATTCAAAGCTACACTTCATGCGTTTTAGATATGGGTCAAAGGTTCTGCATGGCATGTTCTCCAGGTCTCCAACATCCCATTTTCTAAGCAATAGGCCATGTGTTGAGAATCATAGATTCATATCATCCCTCCATTTCATGTCTCTTTCAGCTGGACCGCATCTCGCATTTATACCAATACTCTACTAGAGTATGGGGTTTCTGCATGCACTCACCGGCTTTAAACCTGATCCTCATTTACTTCAATACAAACCGCCCAATTTGTGGGCCCCACTGTGGAGAAGGTCTATCAAACCCAAAACTCGTACAGTCATAGCCGCATGTTTGGTGGCTGTCAACCTGGAGTTATAAAAGAAAATTAGTAAACGGTTGAAATTCAGCAACCAAACATCTACTTATCAGTTGGTACTAAGATTGTCTGAGAAAAGTAGCCTTCCCTTTAGATATTTGGGTCCATGACCTGGACGGTTTAGATTGAAGTACTTGCATGCTAAGTTGACAGCGGATGTATGCATGCGTACGATAGATAGCCCACATTCTGGCAGTATGGTTAACGGTGCTCATTATATTACGCAAGCCGTGATTCACGTTAGCAAGTAGAAGACTCGGTGGTAGTTCTCCAACCATTTGCAAAACGATGATTACTCATAATTCTTACACGTGGCACGCGTTTATAGCTATCTAGACCATAGATGTTGTGGGGCACGTTGGGATGGAGGATGATTGCTAAAAAATCACACGGATTGAGCAATACTGACCACTCAATTGCTGGTCATCAAATAGATGGTTAAAAGGAAAAAATGAGTAGTCTAGATTCGACCACAAAAATCACCATGGTTTTTTCATCTTCACAGTGTTATTTAAGCCTTCTATGCCTTCCAATCTCATCCCATGGTTTGGATGGTCTGAATTTCTCCGCAACTAAGCCATAACTGTGGTGGAAAAGACACCAGTTTTAAAGTGGTGGCGAACTATCATAAGAGTCAGCCATAATTACAATCACGACAGGAGATGTATCATCCGACACGGGGCCAAGAGATTGTACATTACTCTTTGAATTTGTACAAGTAGGGCCTACTTTTCTGCGATCCATAAACATTAAAAAAATAAAAAGAAAGAAAGAAAAAACAAAAGACTCAGCATGGATGAACCAAGCACCAAAAATCCACGGATTAGAAAACCTCGGCTACATAATATAGGGAGCTATCTGATACTCCAGTTGCATATGCCGTTTCATGCACAGGCGCTTAGGCGCTTCGAGATTGTACACGTGGCATACATTAACTTAAATTAAATGGTGTAAATTGTGGAACTCGCTGTCTCTAAGTTACAGTCCCAAAATCGGATTGGTTGAACCATGCTAGCATCTGACGTTGACACTTGTTTGTTGAGACCGTTGGATATTTTTTTCTTTTTTCATTTTTTAATGTCCCTTATAAGTTGAATCTAACAGTTAGACACCCTAATTCATAGCTCAAGTGGTAGACTGAGTGAAAGATACCTCGTTTCAACACTAAGGTCTTGGTATGGATTCCCTATCCAACAGTGGGTGTACTGTCAATCTAACGAAAAAAAAAAAAAAAAAAAAATCTAACAATTAGATAATCAAATAATTTTAATTTTTCATTCATAATATATCTAAATTGGGACCCATAATTTGGATAATTAGTTTGAATTAAGTGTATGATACTTGGGACACCCTAGTGCATAGCTGAAGTGGTAGACTGAGTGAAAGATACCTCGCTTCTACCCGACGTCTTGGTATCGATCGCTAGTGGGGGTGACTAACAGCGAAGTGTGAACTGACAGTGGAGTGTACCAAAAAAAAATAATGAGAAAAGATAAAAGAAAAGGCTCATAGTACTTGGGCATTTTCTCGGAATTTTAAGAGCTCGTGTGTCATCATCACACTTTGTCAGTGTTTTCTTGGCGGCTAAGGGTTGGGTTCCGGCCAGGTCTAAGGTTAGCTAAAAGTCAACTCATTTTCTACACAGGCTACGAAATCTTGCCTTGCTTGACCGCCGGCCTGTTACTCTTTTACTCACCTGACTCATTTAAAAATTTATCTAGCCTGATCCAACTCATCCAACCCTTTTATCTGTAAATGGGTCGGGCTGGACTGACCCATCCCAACCGGCCATGACCCAACTCAAGTTTAATAATGGAATATGGCATTAAAGCTAACAGACAAACTAGCCAAGACCAAAAAATATAATAATAATAATAATAATTGTTGGGGAAAAATCTACGAATCCTTAAATAGGTGTATGGAATGGACCAACTCTACTGAATTAGCACGGACCGTCGAGTCTGAGCCAGATAAGGCCCCTCCATCCAAAAACAAAGCAACATCCAAGGAGGATGATGTAACTTCAAGGACACTCAAAGAGCTTACCTATGAGCCGTCTCAAGTGACTATATGCCTACCTAACTCATAGGTCGGCTATAGGTCAATTACGGATTGACCATAGATCAGCCATGGGTCAATTACAGATCGACCATAGCTCGGCTATAGCTCGATCATAGATCAAGTATAGATCAGCTACTAGACGGTCGTTGTAAAGCCAAAGTGCGATCACAGGTCGACGATGCTCCTAACCGGCCTATGGAGATAGTGAATGTTGATTTGTCAATCAGGTCGGTATCACTCATTCCCGACTTAAGACCTGCCTTGGGATTCGACCTGAGATCGACCTAAAGATTCAAAGAATCCCCTAGTGTCCTAAAAGATCTCTCCCGAGATATTCAAAGGATAATATCGAATCCCAACAATCTTTGAAATCGATCGTCTCGTAGAAATCTTGAATTACGGTCAAGATATCAAGAAAGTATCCTCCTGCGATGGTATTCAAGCTCTCCTATAAATATAGAGGTATCTCTTGTCTACGGTACATTCACAGAAAACTCTAATACTCAACTAGTGTCTTTTTTTAGGAGATCCTACGTTGCTCACAAGACCTCGATCCTGACTTAGGCATCGGAGAGTCCCCTGCACTAGCTAAGGCCTCCTTTGTATCTCTTTAACACCTGTGCAGGTCCAGGGAGGTCTACTACAAAGGGTCTACCGAAAAACTGCATCAACAGTTTGGTGCTGTCTGTGGGAACCGACGTCTTTAAGTCGTTCAGGTTCTACTAGTGAGCATATTAAATTCAACAACGACGAAATAAAAAAAGAAAACACAATCCCCTTTAGTAACTATTCCGATCACGACCCTACTTGCGCTCGACCATGCCTCGTAATCTATGGAATGGTCTAAGCAACAGGAGAGTAGCCATAACTCCCTACAACGTTAAGCCACGTCGAGTTCTAGAAGGCGCGGTCATCAAACTCGTGGATGGAATGGTCGACAAAATGCCTTTGAAAGGGAGGTCGATGATATGATGGCCAACCTAGGTTACGTGAAGTAGATGCTGGTGCAAATGCAACCACAACATATTCAAGGGACCAATCGGGGGGAAGGACAGTCAAGTTTTGTCAAACCATATACCAACCCTCCTCGGCCCTCCTACGCGTAGGCACCTCAACCGGGCCAACAACATGACCTTGTTGAACCAGTCTCATCTCACATTTCTGGGACTGTACCGTTACCTACGTCTAATCTGCGTCATGAGATAGATCGGAGGAGGTGAAGCTGAGCTCCGGCCGAAGCCACTGCTGACGGTGAAGAACCGTGGAGAACTGAGCTGCAAAGTCTGAAAAAGCAAATTGCAGATATGAAACAAACTTATCAAACCAATGTGACCACGATAGAGGAAGCTGAATCCCCATTTATTGTCGATATAATATAGGCATAGCTGCCGGATAAGTTTCGATTGCCCTAGATCACGCCCTACACAGGGAACACTGACCCGACGGAGCACATGGAGTCCTTCCGGACTTACATCGAACTCTATGACACCTCTGACGTGGTTATATGTCGAGCCTTCTCGCTGACTTTAGCTGATGCTGCTTGGCTCTGGTTCAAACAATTAAAGCCAAGGTCCATTAGCTCATTCTCTGAACTCAGTGAGGCCTTCATCACGAACTTCGTCAGAGGGAAGAAGAGACTCAAAGCACCTGCCCATCTTATGAACGTAGTTCAGAAAGAGGGCGAACTCCTAAAAGATTACATCAAACGCTTCAACATGAAAGCATTGCAGGTTCGAAAACATTCGGATGAGACCGCACTGAACGCTATCATGAGCGGGTTGAGAGACAAGCCATTCCTCTTTTCTTTAGATAAGAATCCTCCTACTATGTTGGCCAAGTTTCTGAACTGATTATAAAAATACGCTAACGCCGAGAGTCCGGGATCTTGCGGGACACTGCCCAAAGCAAAAATCCCCCAATCAAAAAGCAGACGAAGATAGAGCCTCACTCGACCAACGCAAGCAAAAACTGAAACGATGATCGATCTTGGGACGATCGTAGGTCAAACAAACAACCTGATAGTAAGTTCACTACTTACACCCCTCTTAACAAGTCCCATGAGCAGGTCTTGATGGAGATAAAAGATAAACATCTCGTCCATTGGCCGAACAAGTTACGAAGTATTCCCGATTGAAGAAGTAAGAACAAATATTGTTATTTTCATCGGGATCACGGGCATAACACGAGCAACTGTTATAACCTCAAGCAGGAAATTGAAAGGCTCATCCGAGAGGGCCATCTTGGAGAACATGTGAACCAAGGAGGAAATCGAATTACGGCTACTGAGGAACAAACGATCGACAACCAGCTGATTGGGGTAATCTATACGATTGTTGTGGGTCACAAAGGTGGAGGCGATTCGAACAATGCCCTAAAGATGCACACAAGAAGCATTAGTCGCCCTGAGGGAGAAATTATGGTCCTCGTCTGACCCTTAAAAAAAAAGAAAACTGGAAAAGTACAGTGTGATCTTCACCAAGGAAGACGCCCAAGGTGTCCACCATCCTTATGATGACGCCTTGGTAATTTCTGTGACCATAGCCAATCGGAAGGTATTTTGGGTCCTCGTCGACATAGGGTCGTTAACAGACGTGCTTTTTGTTCAAGCCTTCGATAAAATTAGTATTGGTCGGTCCTCGCTTTAGCCTGTGAAAACTATCACGCCTCAAATTCAAAACCCGGGCACTACTACTTCCCAAGTCCTGAACTTGAGTCAGAGCAACGTTCTTGTCACTTACTGGACTTGGTGAATGGTTAGTGAACTCCACGACACCAAATCCAGCTCATGGCGGGGATTTTTTTTTTAATCTGTTTAGGTGGTTATACATTTTGTACATGGTATCAACGCATATTGAAGAGACAAATCTGTTCAACATGTCACACATAATATGGTGCACTAGCTCAACAGTAGTGAAGGAAACAATAGTAAACTCCAACATCTCTTGCGTGCATCCTGAAAAAGTGTAAGTCATCTGTGTGAGCAAACCACAACTCCTGTGAGTCTATTGCGTGCCAGGAGTAAAACATGGCTTATCAGGGTGCTCCTGTAAAGACATCCAAAACAACTAAAGGCATGTTATCAACCGAGCATGTTATCATAGGTGAGCAAGTTATCAATCAAGCATGTCGTATAACTACACAGGTTATCATGAACATGACATCAATAATAGGCATGCCACTCAACAAACGACCATGAATCATTAGAATAACCAATCATCATGAATAAGATAATTAAATTCCATTTTCTACTATATGACATATGATGGAAAGGCAATGACAGAGCTAGCGTGTGGAGTCGGGATGATAGTACGCGATATCGTAAGCAATGGGGTTCATCACAAGGGACTTCTATCTAAACTAGTCCCATACTAGATTTGGATAGGTAGACTCGATGTGGTAAACTCCAAAATTTAGGTTAGTCCCATTCCTAACCGAAATTGTAACCATTGTGAAGGTGCACATAATAATTTATTTGCGCACCACCTACTCGAGTGAATAGTGGATGAATGAATACATGAGTCAAATGCTGAACATCCCTCATTTATATGAGTACATCTCCACAACACATGATATATCTCCACCAGAAATCACAAACATATCACACATGGGTAATCCACCATCCTCACATAAGAATGGGACAACATCCCTCACCATCCGCTAGTACATCTCCATAACACATAATACATCTCCATTAGAAATTACAAACGTACCTCACATGGGTAATCCACCATCCATACATAAGAGTGAGACAACATTTCCAAAAAGCAATGTATTGGGCATGTCAAATCTTACCCATATAGCCATTAGCCTAACAATGGGGGACCCTAATTTGTTTTGCCCTACTTGGCCTCAGCAATCGGAATGCTACCCACCTCGACCAGGCACACGACAGTAGGTAGGCTCATCACACCTCTTCCTTTCCTGATCTCGGTAGTGGAAAGGACTTTTGCACCTATCATACTGTGCTCACCCCCACTCGACACACGATGAAAGAGGACCCAATTGGCCAATCTCAGTGGGTTTATTGGAGGACAGGTGTCTCCAATATCGGGATCTAAGCCCGGGGCAGCCATAACGCACCATTCTCAAAATTTTCTCAATAATATCAACACTTGGGCCATTAAGCCTTAACACAAACCACATCACCCAACTAGCCATCACGTGGCTACCATATAAAACATCCACTCGGGAAATAGGTCACTATAAAAGCCCATATAATCAAGTGTGTAATCACAATGGCATGTACATACTCCAACTCCTCTGAACATTCATCCATGCATAAGGACTAACACAAGGGCCCAAATGCTACCATACGGACCAACACGATGGCCCAAATACTACCATACGGACCAACACGAGGGTGCCAATACTACCATACGGACCAATACGAGGGCCCAAATTAAAACAATATCCAAAATCTCTCAACTCCTCTGGATCATGTCCAGGTATATAGAATAACACAAGGACTCCAATTTCATGATGTGTTCATACATGCATATAAAATGGATGCTCATGAATCAACTATGTATATCAAACTATCAAAGGCAAAATAGATCAACTTGCCATGTTATGGCACATGGATGCTAAATAGTAAACCCTCTTGTCATATTGCATTATCCATTAGGGTTGTCTATGTGCACCCTTAGTCCTTTCTTCATACGGACTGGATCATGACCTTAGTACCCATAAGTAATGGGATTTAACCTGGCCCAACTAAGATTTAATCATCAATCTATAATCTGGTCTTATGAGACCCAATCATGTATATAGGCTACACAATGCGTGCCATGTCCATCACATATTAGCTACATAAAACATGCCATATACATTATGTGTGTGTGAGCTACACATCACACATCATCTATGTCATGCCCCAAACCCGGGGACAGACAGCTTCCGTGATGCCTCGAATTCGGCACTTGACTTCCATACACCAAGTCCCGAGTTCGGCGCACCACAAGGAAGATTTTTGACTTTTTTTTTGGTATATACATATAATAATACCTGAGCATGAAGATCCATGATTAAAATACCAAGCAACACTCTCCATTATAAATCCTGATGGTTACAAGTACAATGCTTTCCAAAAGGTACACAACGCCAACATTGCTAAATCGAAAAATAGATGCAATGCATCGAGAAAGCTAAGTTTTCCAGGCTACTCCAGCCCTGAAAAAAATGAAAAATAGGAAGCTTAGGTAAAAAGCCTAGTGAGTACACACGTGTGTGTATTGTATCCTACATACAAGCAAGATAAATATGCTACAAGGAAATCATACCACAGCCATAACCATATTACATGCATTCATAATCACATCATCATCATCATATTATCATACCATAATTATACAATATCGGAAATACTGACAAGTCCATGAGTCATACAATATCAGAATACGCAATATAAATCAGTTATGCAAATGAGGAGTTATAAAGAGCCAAATATTAGATGTCGAGGATGCAATGCAATATACAGTTCCTGATGAGTTCACGAATACCGTCAGCCACATCTAAATACTGAAACATGGTAACTTGAAATGTTAAATGTTACTAATGCAATGCAATATGTGGTGCGAATGAAATGACCATGTTAAAGTGAAGTCGGGATGATAGTACGTAGTATCGCAGACTATGGGTCTATCACAAAGGACTTCTATCCAAACTAGTCTCATACCTAATTTGGATAGTCAGACTCAATGTGGTAAACTCCTAATCTCAGGTTAGTCGCGCGCCCCAACCGAAATCCTGGCCATTGTGAAGGTACACGTAATAAATAGTTGCACACCACTAGCCTGAGTGGATAGTAAATGAATGAATGAATGACTATGCAACTCCTGCTCAATAAGTCCATGTATCAGTACAGTTTATCTCTGGGATCATCACTGGGGTTTAGTACACTCCCAATGGCACTGTCTCTCTCCCAGCAGCATAGTCCAAGTGAGCGTAAGAAACCTCACTATCCACCTGGCCAATAGTCTGTCAATACCTATCTGGCACGTCGATAGCGGACCCATTCACGAGCTAGTCAAACTCAGTCTAGTAATACCCCCTACTCTCAGGTGGGTAAGGCCACACCCTCTCCTAACCAACCACGGCACAGTGGGAGACGCGGCCTCCTGGTATTGGGCACTCGGGCGCTTATGTATCCACGTAGTCTCGACTTTGGGGTGTCTCCTAGCCTCGGAGGTTTAGAGATTTTCACCCAAGGACATCTATGGCACCCGTATGCTAGAACCAAACATTTTCGGTGTCCCATCTGGCCATCCAAGATATGCCTATGGAGGCTACGGCCCTAATGTCGCTAGGGCACACAATGCAAGACGCATGAGTCATACAATACAGTCATGCATCAATCCTGCACATATCGTGCACTCATGTGAGATAACCTCCGCCTATCAGGGAGTCTCATAACAATCTGCCTAACGACATATGCAATGGTCAACCACATCTCATAAAAAAACATGCAGATGATGCGTATGGGCATGTATGATGATGCTATGCTGTCACATACTCATAATCAGTATCAATAACCGGCCTCAACAATCGGCTTCAACAATGTGGACATTTAACCAACATTGCCCCCAAGGAATGACCCACATAAACATCAATACATACATCATGGTGAAATCATACATCACATCGGTCCTTATATACATCACTTTGGGTCTCTCACAAGGGCCGCACATTCATCGCATTGGGCCTCACTCATAGGCCGCATATACATCACATTGGGCCGTATCATATGTGTACTACACGTCGCAATGGGCCTCGGCTCATGGGCCATGAATACACCATATCAGGCTTCACGACCCATGGGCTTCAAATACACAAGAGGTGAGCCTTACACATGGGCCTCAAATACATCACAATGAGCCTTATCATATGAGCCGAAAATATATCTCAATGAGCCTTGCCCATAAGCCACGAATACATGGCTACACCAATTATGATAAGTCTTATACTACAGCCACTTCATACATCGCATAGTTAATGACTCATATTTGGTGCTGCATAGTTAAGGGCCAAGAGCCACATTTCATCGTACCATTTATGGTTTAGAGATCACAGCGTATAGAATCCAGGACCTTGATAGCATTAGCTTGGGTAACATAACCCTACATCACATTCGGTTTAATGTACAACTTAGTTATATGTGATTCAAGTGGCGGTATCTATATCGATAAGTTCAAACCTACATTGTTGAATGGTTATCAATGCCACTTGATTTCATACGGTTAGGTGGCCTTGTGTGTATTTCACATTCATACAATTAGATGACTACATATACTACATATACTCCATCATTGCTTATGATTAGGTGGCTATATATACATGAAATACCTACATGATTAATGGACCAAACAGGTATATTACACCCTCACACCACTAGAGTCAACATATTTGTTATAATTAAACATGTTTAAGTGTTTAAACACAAGTCACATGATCCTATTACTTAGGGCCGTACTCTAACCAAAGTGCCAAGTGATCAAGGGCTGTCCACAATCAGCCCATTTAAGGGATTAATCATCATTACTTCAAAAATTACAATACCAGTTCGTCATATGTTTAACACATGGAGATTACAAACTCTTGTCTAAGAGGTCCAATGGTTGGCCCAAACAAGGCTACCACTGATGGGTCCACATGGCGTTCACTCAAAATGGGCCTTAACATTCTTGGGCCCACACATCAATGGAATTTACAATGAGTTCTATGTGGTGGAGCTCATAGGGTTTTCCCATGTTGTTAAGTCGTGTGTGACCCACTTAAGACTTAGGTCTGCTTTGATTCTAGTCCAAATCTTAAAATGATATAAGGAAGTGGATGGTCCGCATGGATTAAATAGATACACCATGGTGGCCTTAGGTTGGATTCAATAGTTAAGTCCTTATTCTCATAGCCTTGTATTGTATGGTCCAATTCAGGTTGGATTGACTGATCTTTGGGACAATGCCCTAAGGGGACCCAGTACATGGGCTAAATGGGTTGAATATCTAATACATCATCAGGATGGCCCATAATAAATTTTTTGGTAATGAGAGTTCAATTTACATTATTTCATAATGTACGACTATCTAATCATTGGATGGGCCTGAGTCTTGGTAACATACCGTCAAAGGGATTGATAAAATAGATAAACGTTGAGGATCTTGAATATAAATCATGTCATAACTATGGTGGATAAAGTGACATAACACCTATACCAAAGTGGGCCATACCACACACAAGTTAAGAGGGTTACCCTCCCTTAAATAATCATAATTATTTGTTGGGCCTACAGAGGTGTGGTTCATAAATCTAGTCCATCATTATGTGTGTCCCACTTGGTTGAGGGGTCAGACCAAGTTTCAGATACATCCAAATTTCAGGTGGACCTAACACATGATTTTACATGCTCGAGCTTCAAGTTGTACAAATGGTTCAAGGAGATCAAAGTTACATGGGTCCCAAAGTGATGTATTTATTACATATACAGAGTTCATCTATTTATTTATTTATTTATTTTAGAGATCAATTTATAGCATTATCCAAAAATGAATCATATCCAAAGATTATCTGGACCTCACCACAAACAGTAGTGGAGATAATGATTTCACTGTTAAACAATTTACAGGGCCCACCTTAATATTTATTTTTCCATCCAATTTGTTTATAAGGTCACAAAGAACAGAAATAAGGGGAAAACTAATTTTATATTGGTCCAAAACTTCTATGACCCAAAAAGGGTTCCAATGGTAGACGTTCAATCCCTAGTGCTTTTGTAGCGTGGCCCACTTGATAGTTATATCTATCTTATTATTATTTTTTTTTCTCAAGCCTTAGGATAAGCTCACCAAATGGATGGATAGTTTAGATATAACATATACCACATGAACAGACCCATAAAATTACTGATTTATTCAGCTTCATCAATTTATTTTTATATTTATTTATTTATTTATTTTTATGGCGTGGGCCACCTGAGTTTTGTGTATGGCTAAAATTTGGGGGTGGCTCATTTTTAAACGGGACCCATCAAATACATGGGATTGATGTTTGACACACATCATGGTGGGGCCTGTGGTGGGGCCCACCTCTTTCCAGCGTCAGTAGGCAGCAACAGCGCCAGTGCTGTTTGTATATTTTTATTTTTTTTTCATATTTGGGGCCCACAATAGGACGATCCAATCCATTTGTTGTGTTTCCTACATGGTGGAGGGGTCAGTCTAAGTTTCAAATGCATAAAAATTTCAAGTGGGCCCTAGCAAGTACTTTTATATGTTTTAGCATGTCTTTACATGATTTTTAATGGTATGGCCTACCAGAGAACTGGATTAGTTTCATTTTTCGACTCAATGACTAAAATGAGCTGGAAAATTGGATGGACGGCGTGGATTAAATACATACATTATGGGTGGGGCCTGTTGTGCCCCCACAGCCCCCTGCCCCTTTTACAATGCAGCTGGGATGCTACTTGCTGCAGCGTCCGCTGGACGCTGGCAGTAGCGTCTCACTCCCTCTATATATATATATTTAAATTCATTTATTTATTTATTTTCTTATATATATATATATATATATATATATATATATATATATATATATTTTGTGCACATGTGTGCATGGGGGTGTGTGTGTGTGAGAGTGTGTGGCTAGCCTAATGGGCCACACTTGGATGATTTGAATGTCATACAAACATTTTTTTTGTGGGGCCCACTATTAATGGGTCCCACATGAACTCTATAATAAATTAATTTTTATTTTATTTTTTTATATGTTTTCTCCTATCTATCCACACCATCAATAACATCATCATCATTATTACAATTTTCTTTACCATGAATCATACTATTTTCATCATCCACACCATTCCTAACATTTATTGTAATTATCATCACCATCAATCATACTATCTCCATCATCCACACCATTAATCACATCATTATGATTAACATCATCTCCACCATACAAAAACACAACAAAAACAAAATAAGAATGAGTAGGGTGGGTGTACTCACTTTCATGAATTAGATGGATGGTTGAGATAGATGGAAGGGATGGGATTGATGGAGTTGATGGCCCACCAAGATCACTCTTCTCTCTCTCTCTCTCTCTCCATAGAAAATGGTGAAATGCTAAGGGATAGAGGGGTATTTATAAAGAAATGGGTAAAATTTTGGTTAAGTTAGGCTAATGATATTAATATTAGCTTAGCCTAGGATTATGAAAATTAATTCATGATTAATAGTTAATGGTGGATTAAAAGAGCATGGGATGGCATGGTGTGATGATGTCATACATGAGGTGTGGCATGGAAGAGAGTTGACTTTTCATGCACATGAGAGAGAAGAGGTATGGGTATGTGACATCACACACATGGGTAAAGATTTTCTCACCCATGTGTGGCATGTACATGTGTGCATGACATGTGTTGTGCACATGTGTGGAATGAAATACGTGGTGCCATGTGCACATGATACACTTATTATTCTTCACGGCATATCTCATTAACGGAGTATCATACCGACGCACGAGTGGTACCTCCATGATCGCGGCGATGGGGCGGTCGATATGAGATAGGTTTTAAGGTCTTGGGGTTCCGGTCAGTTGGGTGTGTACTATGAACGACCAATCCAAGTCTAGCTAAGGGCATCGATCATCATGCACATATGCATGGAAAATAGTACCGAATGGACCAAGTGTTACAATCTACATATCACAACACATAACATACCATAATCATCTCATGCTCTCATGGGCTTCACTTAACAATAGTGCCAATTATCCAAATGGACCAGTAAGCTAACAATAATCAAAACATCCTTCCCTTGACCATGAAAGTGGGCTTACATGGCCTCTCATCAAACGATTACTTGTAACCAACTTACATCCCAAGTTCTGTAGGTAAGTAGGCTTTCATAAGCCCAAGGCACTAGGCCCAACACAAGAATAACCAATGTGACGCAAAGGTCTATACATTTAAGTGTCTTCAATAGCACAATGAGGCCGTATAGCTCTTGTGAATACTTAACAAATGGCCACCAGGGCTCACATAGCATGTACATGCATAAGGTGCATAGGTTATGGTGGTACACAAGTTCTCGCATGCATCATCGTTATCATAAACATCATTCAACATCGAATTCATCATCACAACCTACATCATGAAAGCATGTGCATGGAGTACATAGTATGTAAGGATTCACATGTATCATCAATATCATGACCATCATCTATCACTATCATACATGCCCTAGGCATTAGTTGTCTGTCATGCATGAGGTTATCCTTACATTCACCAACATCATATATTTATCATCATCCATGCATCAAGTAAAACATGGTTATCTTGTCCACGTTATCATCACAATAATCAATACGTGTATTATTATCACTTGGATATCAAGCATGGTGGTCAACTAGCATGTTTTGTCATCATGCATATACATACATAATATCATCATCATCACCATGAGGATTATTTTCACTTCATGATTAATATAAGAAATGTCATGAGTAACATAAATAATTACTCATCTATCATCAATGTATATGCTATAACTCACTATCCATTAAATCATATCTATCACTTCAACCAACAACTCACAATCATCATTATTATGTTACCATACATGTATCATCATCTCACACATTACTAGATGCGTTCTACCTAGTGTGAGTTCCACATTGACCTTGGACTACATGCAAGGCATGGGGTCGTATAAGTCAAGTGTGAGTCCCACTTGGTGAACCAATAAGGTAACTCAAAGGCATAAATGTCTAACTGCAAGGCTTTTAATGGTATGGATCTAATTCCATAACTAAGTGGGCCCCACACATTCCACCATTAACTAGAAACAATGCATAATCTCAAACACAAGGACAACATGCTAATATCTTTCATGTCATACATCATATTGGGCCCACTAGCCAAATACACAACAAACCAAGAAAAAGCCCAATTATCTAATTTATGCTTGTAAAATAGGCCTCTCTAAGCATGGTCCACTTGACTAGATGTAGTACGCAAGGCATACTGCCTAGTAGGCAATGGGCCTGCCCAATAGGCTCAAGGAAGGTTACCACTCCCTAACGATTTCTCTTAGTGTTGGGCCCGCTTGGGCTTTAGGGTTGCATCATTTAGATGGGCCCTAGGCCACCTATATCTTAAGAGAACATTTGGATAGCAAGATCTCTCTACTAAATATTTTACAAGTTATATAACACCTATTTACAAAACACACTAGGTGGACCTCATTACATGAAAGATAAGGCCCATACAAGATAACCCATACTAGACGGCCCACTTAAGGTTTTTTAGCCCAACAACACCTGAGAGTTATTTTTTAGAGTTTAGATGCTGTATTAAATGCTTTGGGAAGGTGGTGGACCCCACTGACGTGACCCCACATAAATTCTATATCAAATAGACTTTTGGTGCAATTTGGTTTTTGGCCATCTTCAATTCAAATTTATGATCATGTGGGATCCACATCTGGTGAAAGGAAGGATCCATATGTTAGCTCTATTCATGGGCTTTAAAAAGTATAAAGTGGGCCTCATTTGTTTGGTTTATACAATTTACGGTGATGTCCCAAACATAAGTACTTGGAGGAAATGTGCAGGAAACACAGTGCAGAATTAGTTTTGTCCCGACTTTGAGTATGTCCCAAGATCACAAGGGACCACCTTTTACTATGCTGTTAGGTGACCTTGATAGTACTATATATGTAATTCAAAAATTATAATTTGGGACCAACCGGTTGTGCACACATAATATTTGGTATAGGGCCAAACATAGGTATTTTAATTTTCTACACAACTGTGCCTTATCCCATTTGGGGATCCATTCCCTGATCATATGAGGTTTGATTTGGTTCAATTAAAATATAATTTCTCTATTCATTGATATATATCAAAGGTTCCAAGATCTGTCACAACTTAGGGCCCAATTTCCAAACACTTGGGGGTCATTCCTGATAAAAAGGTGGGACATCCCAGCTCACTTATATAAGAATTAAACATCCCCCCATAGTGGTACCCTTAATTACAAAACATGGGGCTCATTACAAGGTTTTAAAGAGGCCTACATGAAATATAGTTACGTACTTAAAAAATTTCAGCAAATAAAAAGTGTAAAGGAAATGAAATAGATCCAATGGCAAGTGCGGCCCACATGCTAGCAAACCATAAATAAGAGACACACAACAATATACATGGGTTTCCAGATTGGATGAACTAATAAAATGTATAAATCACAAGTGATCCCACACCCAAGTGGGTCAATAAGAGGATGAATGTTATGTACAACATATATCCAATATACACACCAAGTAGCACATGAAATGTATTGATTAGATTCTCTTTCGGAAAATCCGATCCAACGGATGGTTTTGGAATAAGTCATTTATATTATATATAGATCTCCAACCATACAGAGCCTTAGATTCATCTTGACCGTACAAAATAATTCAAGGTTTATCCTTACAAAAGTATCTGTTGGTTTAGAATTTTCTAAATTTTATCATAAAAGAATCTGACCTTAAAGACCATACATATGATTAATAACTATCTTAGATAATATAAGAACAAATATCAAATACATCTGATCGTTGGAATCACGGATATGGCTCACAAAAGAATGGTCATAACAAGCTTCCAAATACATCTTTCGTATAAGGTCAAGATCTCAGCCGTCCGAACTCCAATTGAGGCTTATATATACCATTGGAAAGATAGTTTGATTTTTTACAAATCTAACAGAACACATATTTTTAATATATTCATTAAAGGAATTAAAAATGGGTCCATTGTTGGCAAATCGGAATCCTGCATGTGTTGCTGGACAACAACCAAGTAAACTTGATGCTATGGATGATTGGACCGTTGGATGGCTACAAATTTTGGCCCAGAGTTAGCTCATATTGTGATCATATTATTTTCAAGTTTCAACTCTGATCTTAGCGTAGTTGATTTTATACAAATTTTACAAGTTGCTGTCCAGATACAAAAACAGGATTACATGTGAAGGGTATGGATATAATGTTCATCATGATGGGCCATACTGACGTGGGCCACTTGCTGACCACCATAGCCATAAATACATGCACATAAGAACTCCACACTAGTGGGGCCCACACATATCAAGAAAATAAAAAGAGGAAGAAAAAGGAGGATGAGGAAGATGGAAGGAGGGGTGTAGACTCACCTCAAATGGATGGATGGTTGGATGATGATGTGTGGTCCACTCCATCTAGGATTGATGCCGAGCCACACCTTGGCCCCACTCTCTCTCACTCTCTTTTAAAATCTCAGAATTTTCTATGTATAACAAAGAAATGAGTGTAAGAGAGCTTCTACTTTATATAGGGAATTAGGGGTTGAGGTGGCAAGATGATGTGATAAGTTTATGGGATCTTATTGGTACTAAAAGTAAGGTGAAAGGTGGTGTATGGTATAAGTAGTAGATAGATGAGGTGGATGGTGCTAAGCATGCATTGGCTAAGGTGGAAGAAATCTAGGCATGCATTGGTTAATGAATGGATAAAGGTTATGGGTTGTAGGCGATGCATGGTGAATGATGAAGTAGAGTGTTGCAATTAGTTATTTGAAGTGTTGTGGCACAAATCAAAACATGCATTGGATGCATGTGTAAGATGAGGTGGACATGGGCCATGATTAGTTTCTAAGGCATGTGGAGAAAGTTAATGATGGATTTTGAGGTAGAACCCCATTTTTGTCTTATAATGCTTGTCTTATATGTGCTAGCTACTTATTTATCATGTGGTGATTGTCTTATCTTGTGATAATTTTCATGTTCTAAAAGTGAGATTTAGGCCCACATGGGGCCTAAGTCCAATGGGCCTAACGCAATAAAGGTTGCTTGTGTTACAGGATACGTAATTTGGGTTGTTTATTCGATGGATCGTATCACACTAACAGAGCGTCGGATTGACGCACAATTTTCACCATTGTGACCACAATGATGACATGGTCCATATGATAAAGGTCTCAAGGTCATCCAGAGTAAATCAATTAGGTGGGGTTGATGGGTACACTGTGGTGTGGTGTATAGTCTATCAACGATGTGGATCGGGACAAGTCCGTAAATTGTTAAAGCTTCCATAAAAGCCAAACTAAGCAATAAAGTACCTCGTATTTTACCCTCTTCTTCTGGTTGTCTCGTGATACCTTCTTTGGCTTGGCCCGCAGCAGTACCTAGTGCGTGAGCGGTGTTACTAAATACAGGGATCCCACAAAAACTCCCTTGATCAGATTCTTAGGCGGACAAGTTATGCCGAAGGAGCCATCCAGCTCCCTCTTTCGGTTGGAGATGAGCGAAATCAAATCATCGTGATGGTCGACTTCCTTGTGGTCAACCAATCGTCCGTCTACAACATCATTCTTAGACGACCATCATTATATCTCCTCTGAGCAGTAGTATCGGCTTACCACCTCTCCATGAAATTTTCAACTAAGCAAGGTGTGGGAATTATCAAGGGCAACCCACATGACGCTCGAGGATGCTACGTGATGGCACTGAGAGCTCCACCCGAGGTAATGACGATTGAATCCCTGGATCCACACGAGGAATCTCATGAACGAGGTGAACCCCTGGAAGACCTTGTTTCGATCCGATTGGACGAGTCTGACCCATCTAGGATTGTACAGATTGGGTCGTTATTGACTTTGCCATTGAGAGATAAGTTGGTAGCCCTACTTTGACGTTATGCCGATATTTTTGCTTGGTCCCATGAGGACATGCCGGGCATTGACCCCACCATTATTACGCATCGACTAAACATAGTCCTGTCCTACTGGCCGGTCGGTAGAAGTGATGCGTTTTCAGAAAACAAAGATATGTTGTGATTGAAGAAGAGGTTGGCAAGCTCCTCAGAGCCAAGTTCATTAAAGAAGTCTACTACCTGGACTAGGTGGCCAACATTGTATTGGTCAAGAAAGCTAATGGGAAGTGGTGAGTCTGTGTAGACTACACAGACCTGAACAAAGCTTGCCCTAAAGACAACTTCCCTCTTCCTAGGATCGATTAGTTGATTGATAGTATCGCGGGATACGAACTACTTAGTTTTATGGATGCATATTCAGGGTATAATCAGATTATAATGCACCCATGAGATAAATCTAAAACTATCTTTGTCACCGACAAAGGTCTTTATTGTTATCGTGTGATGCCTTTTGGTTTGAAGAATGCAGGAGCTATTTATCAGAGGTTCAATAAGATGTTTGCCCACCAAATATGGCGAACAATGGAGGTCTATATCGATGACATGCTCGTCAAGAGCATCAAAGCTGTAAACCACTCGAGGAAATGTTCCTCATCCTTTGTTAATACCGAATGAAACTGAATCCGAGCAAGTGCGCTTTCGGCGTTAGCTCAGGAAAGTTCCTCAGTTTTTTAGTTAGCCAACGATGGATTGAGAGAAACCCTGAGAAAATTAAAGCTCCCCTCGACATGCAGTCTCTAAAGATGATCAAAGATATACAGAGGCTAACTGAAAGAATAGCCGCACTCAACCACTTCATGTCCCGAGCTACAGATAAATGTCTCCCCTTCTTTAAATAGTTGAAAGGGAGACAAATAGTAGACTAGACTGAAGAATGTGAAGCATCTTTTCAATAACTCAAGAAATACCTGGGATCGCCACCCATGCTCTCCAAACCCGAGCTGGGAGAATCACTGCTGCTGTACCTAGCTGTGTCCATTACAGAAATTAGCTCGACACTAATTAGGGAGTATGAGGGGAAATAGTTTCCGGTCTATTATGTCAGTAAAGCCCTCGTCCCTGTAGAAATAAGATATCCAACATTAGAAAAAGTGGCCCTAGCCTTGGTCTTTTATCCCGATGCCTGCAGCCATATTTCCAAGCCCATTCACTCACTGTTTTAACCAATCAGCCACTACAACAAATCTTACAAAAACCCGAGGCTTCAGGTCGGCTAACTAAGTGGGTGCATCCTGGCATTGCTCAGTCCATTCGTATGATGTATTTTTTTAAGTAGATTGCATAAAGGACGAGAGAGGTGACTAAAGTCCTTTATGAATTTCTTGTAAAAACTGGTGTGTCCTAAGAAGGATTGTACGTCTCGTATGTTCTTTGGTGGAGGTAAGTTAAAGATAAGATCAATCTTAGCCTTATTTACCTCAATTCCCTCGGACGAGATGATGTGTCCAAGGACAATTCCCTTACGAACCATGAAATGATATTGTCCCAATTCAATACCAAATTCTTTTCCTCACATCGCTTCAGTATACATTTAAGATTCTCCAAACAATTGCTAAAGGATGGACCAAAGACAGAGAAGTCGTTCATGAAAACCTCTAAACAATGCCCTGCCATGCCAGAAAAAATATTCTGATGCATCACTGAAAAGTGGCAGGGGTATTACATAGTCCAAATGGCATCCTTCAGTAAGCAAAAGTGTCAAAGGGACATGTGAATGTGGTCTTTTCTTGATCTTCAGGGGCTATCTCTATCTGGTTGTAGCCTAAATACCCATCAAGGAAACAATAGTACGAGTGACCAACTATCCTTTCCAAGATTTGATCAATGAAGGGCAAATGAAAGTGGTCCTTCCTTGTAATGGTATTCAACTTCCTGTAGTTAATGTACATCCTCCAGCCAATAGTAACTCTAGTTGGCATGAGTTCATTATTGACATTGCTTACGATGGTGATTCCGGACTTCTTAGGAACCACCTTAGTTGAACTCACCCATTGACTATCGGATATTAGGTATATGATACCCACATCTAATAGCTTAAGAACCTTGGCTTTAACCACTTCCTTCATGTTTGGATTTAATCTATATTGTGGTTGTCGGGAGGTCTTTGTATTATCCTCTAGATAAATGTGGTAAATACAAATCGAAGGGTCAATTTCCTTAAGGTCTGCAATCGACCATCCAAGGGCTCTCTTATGCTCAATGAGAGTAGAGATGAGCATACTCTCTTGTTCTTGCTCAAGGTAGGAAGAAATCACCACTGGATATGTCTCATCTTAACCGAAATAGACATATTTCAATTCAGAGGGCAAAGGTTTTAGGTCAAGATTCGGTGCCTTGAGGTTAGACAGTAGAGGCATTGCATTAGTTTAGGTCAATTCTTCAAATTGTGGCCTCCACCAGTTAACTTCAAGTACTGGCATGGTATTCAGCATGGTCCCTATCTCCCTAATCATGTCATCATCAAAATCATGGGAGTGGGCCAGGCACATCTCTAGAGGGTTAGAGGACAAGGTCATCAAAGTTCTATCCTCCACGAAAGAATCAATCAAGTTAACATCGTGGGCATCGTCATCATCCTCTAACTGTTTGTCCATATTGAAAAAGATATTCAACTCTAATGTCATATTTCCAAAAGACAAGCTCATGACTCCATTCCTATAATTAATGGCCACATTTAATGTAGCATGGAATGAGCGACCAAGAATGACAGGAATTTGAGTGTTCATGTCCATAATGGGTTGAGTATCCAGGACGATAAAATCTATCGGGCAGTGGAATTTGTCAACTTGGACCAACACATCCTCAATTATCCCTCTGGATACACGAATTGAGCAATCAGCAAGTTGTAATGTGGTTCGGGTGGGTTTCAATTCACCCAAACCTAGCTGTTTGTAGACCAAGTAAAGAATCAGATTTACGCTCGCTCCTAAGTCAAGAACTGTGTGCTCAATCCGGTAGTTCCCAATTACACAAGGGATGGTTGGGTTACCATGATCTTTATATTTTTGTGGCACATTTTGCTTGAGGATGACACTCACTTTTTTTTTCAAAAAGATTTTCTTTTTGATACTTTGCCGCCTTTTGGTCGTGCACAAGTTTTTCAGAAATTTAACTTATGAAGGTATTTGTTTTAAGGCATCCAAGAGAGGAATATTGACCTTCACTTGTTTTAATACCTCTAGAATGTCCTGAGAGTTGGAGAGAGATTTTGGTGCAATTAACCGTTGGGGGAATGGGGCAATCGGCTTGCTCAGAGGTTTCGGTTCTAATCCATGTGGAGTGTTGTTAGGTCTATCAGTTTCATCTACTTCCACATAATTAGACATTTCAGCCCTTACCGGAATAGACTTGTCAATTATCTTCCCACTCCTAAGAGTGGTGATAGAATTAGTTTGCTCTATTTAATTTGAATAACTTGAATCACTTATTTCGTATTGCGCTTTAGGATTGGGAAAAGGTTGGGATGGAAGAATCCCTTTTTCCCCAATTGAATTTTTTATCTCACACCCTTGTATGGCCTTTGAAAGGTCTTGAAGGGTTTGCAATATACTCTGAGTGATAAGCTCTTAGTTTTAAATATGTTTTCAGACCGGATCCTCTTGAGGTTTCCCTTGATTCAAGAATTGGTTAAGGATTCCTCGAGGAGTAGCAGTTTATCCATTCCTCCAACCTAAAGTTCAGATGATTTCTCCAACTAAGATTGTATGTGTTAGAGATGGGTCAATTGAAAGGTCTTTGGTAGTTGTTTACAACATTCGATTGTCATTCAATGCCTCTTGAAAAGCAGGTATCGTTGGGCAATTTTCAGTTGTATGTATGTTGTAAGCACAAATACCACAAACAACTTCCTTAGCCTTATCCTTCTAACGTTCCATGGCCTCGACCTTCCTTGCGAGACTGGCCACTTTAGCACTTATTTCATCATCCTCTTTCAGCAAGTATATCCCACCTCTCTTCCTTACTTTAGTAGGCTTAGATGTGGTGCTAGGTTTTGGGGTGATGTCCGATGATTGTGCAGTTTCAGTGATTTTGTCAAAGTAATCAAACACCTCATCAACATTCTTGTTCATGAATTCCCCATTACACATCGTTTTGACAAATTGGCACATGAAAGATGTCAGTCCATCGTGGAAGAAAGTTGTTATTCACCACGTTTCAAAACCGTGTTGTGGGCATGAACTGACGAGATCCTTGAACTGCTCCCAACATTGGAAGAATGTTTTATCTTCCTTTTGGGTGAAGTTCATGATCGACTTCCTAATGGTGTTCGTCTTATGGTATAGAAAGAATTTTTTTATGAACTCCTTCATCATGTCATTCCATGTGCCAATAGATCGCAGATGTAGTGAGTGCAACCACGTCTTAACTTCCTCTTTCAAGGAGAAAGGAAAGAGTTTCAGCCTAGCCGTGTCCTCAGACACGTTAGGAAAGTATAAAGTGGCTATAACCTCGTCAAACTCTTGCAAGTGCAGGTATTAACTTTCAGATTCAAGTCCAAGGAACTTTGGAAGGAGTTGGATCACTCCAGGCTTGATCTTCATGTTTCTTGTGTTTCCTGGAAAAACCATACATGAAGGGGTGCTCACCCCCACCAGTTGTAAGTAATCTCGTAAAGTACGAGGCGGGGGTGCATGGTGCACCTCATTCTCATCCTGGACTTCCGTAACTCGAGGCTGCGGCTGATTCACCAGTTGATTTACAGGTTGATTTGCAGCCATAACCTCAATTAACTCTGAGGATCTTGAGTGGTGTCTAACCTTGTGATGGATAGATAACCCCTCAACTGATCCTCCTTCACTCAAAAGACATTGAGTGTTATCACGGAACCACTTGGGCATGAAACACTCTCAGCCCTCAATTTTAGAATCTAACCTAAACCTAGAAAGAAAAAGAAGGAAATAAAAATCTAGAAATAGAAAAAGATAGAATTAGAAAGAAGTTACCAAATTAGAAGGTTCTACATTAGGATCCGGTAAAAGAAAAAGGAAAGTGAATTAGTTTCTAAAAAGAAATAATAAAGTTTCTAAAAATAGAAAAAGAAAGATGAGTTAGTTTCTAAAACTAGAAAGGAAAGTTTTTTTAAAAAAAACAACCTAGTTTCTAAAAAACTGATTAGGCAAGTTCTAAACCTAGAATTAGAAAGTAAATTAGTTTTTAAAAATAAATCAGAAAAATCCTAACCTAAAAATAGAAACTAAACAAATCTTAATTTTAACATAATTCTAAAACTAGTTAATCTCAGAAAAATGCAACCGTTAGTCCTCGGCAATGATGCCTAAAACTTATTCACAACCCCAAGTATATGGTCACAATGTAGTAATAATCTCGGTAAGACCGAGGTCGAATCCACATGGACTAATCTCGCATGTATTCTGAATTTAACTAGAATTAGAACTAGATGAAGAACTAAAACCAAATCTGAATAATTGAAAGAGTAATTGTGATTAAAGTGATTAAAACTAAAAAATTCAAAGGTGGTAACTATGGTTTCCAAGGATCCACTTGTAGAGATCAGGGAACCCTCTTACTTAATTCAAGTCACATGATTGGAATTGGAGTTTTATCCTATCCAATTGGAAGATATACAATTAGGATCAATCTGAACTTTCCTTGACCTAATTCTCAATAGAGGAGAATTGTGATAATTAGAAGAGATTCCATTACCAAACCATACCCATGAGACGATGGCTAACAACAGGATTTACCAATCCCACGATTTCAAAATTAAGAAAAGAAGATACTTTAAGCTATTGAAGATCTACCGTAATTTGAGTCACAATAAACCATTAGCAACTGAAAGTATTCCTTTAAAATCAAACTAAAATCAAAGAAGTTTCAACATAAACATGAATCAAACTAAAAGAAACATCCCATCACACTACAAACTTCACCTCTTAGCCCTATCTAAGAGGTTTAGCCAACCATAGAAATGATTTAACTAAAATCTCTTAAGAAAAGCATAAAAAAAACTCTTGGCGACGTCTTCTCTACCCTTTTGTTTCACTCTTCAAACCCTATAATATGCCTAGGAACATCGTAGGGACTCCTATTTATAGTTGTACAACTCCAACTTTTGCACCAAGTTGGAAAAATCTGGAAACCGCCTCAAATTTACGCAGTCCGCGTAACATCTGCGTAACCCTCGACTAGTTGAGAACAGCCTTCGACTGGTCGAGGGTCACCTTCGACTGGTCAAGGGTCACCTTTGACTAGTCAAAGATCATGTGAAATTAAAAGTTTATGTTGCTGGATTTCGAGTCAAGGAATCTTAGACTAGTTGAAAGAGGGCTTAGACTAGTTGAAGCAGGCAGATTTTTAGGGTTCCTTTTCTTCACTTTCAGTCTTCAATTCTCTTCATTCCTCACTTAGTTTTCTTGGATCTTTGGCATGTGAATTCTTCATTTTTGATCTTCTAAGATCCAACCTTTGCTTTTGTGATTCTTAATCGTTAAATCCATGCTTTTATCATCCTTTTCAATCCAAGCTCTTAAATTCACCTTTCAACACCAACATGAGTAAAATAGGAGATTAAGTAGTATCATGTTTATAAAACTAAGATATAAATGGGGTACAATATGCAATATTTGACTCTTAACGGTACCGAATTAACTTCAAATGTTGTTGGACTGTTTTGGGCACTTTCGATGGCACCTTCTCCAACCGATTATGAGACAGTTTTTCCTGTTTGAATTTTTGTCCAGCAATTCATTCAATACCAACTCTATAATGATAGTAAATTTACACTTAGAATGGCTTGAATAGATGATCTAAGTAGGTTTTCCTATTATGGATCAAGGTTATCTATAGGTAAGATCAAGATTGTAAAAGCTTCTTTGTACTTTGAACTTGTAGCTTAGGCTTCTACTCCAATTGCATCGTCTGTCTTCATTTGCTAAGGACCCATCTGACTACTTGACACAACTAGTCATATGATTGACAAACATATGTGAACGGTGAGTGCACTAACAATTCTTTAAATTTTGTGATAAATTGAATTTAACTATCTTACACTCACATGCTTTAAGTTCTACTATTGTTCTTCTTCACGATATGAATCATTGTTACATAATTTAAAATTTTGCATCATTACTTTGTTACACAAGTGTTGTGTTGGAAATCCCACACCTAGTGATCAATATATTATCATGGAGGTAACGCATTTCGGGTAGTGGCCCTTTTGGTCGACACGTATTCTCATGAGTTGGGTAGTGGTGTGTAATTGATGTAAGCAAAATGCCATAAGTGTTACATCACCTCAAGGATTGGGTGTCACAAATAGTCTCTTCATGAACAAATCGTGTCATGAAAATCTTCCAATTGTGTGTTGTGTCGCCTTGAGATCTTTTCATAAATCCACGGTAATATTAGACACGCTGACAAATCTCTGTAGTATGGGATGAGGGGTGAGCCAGGTATTCTTGAATTATTTTCCACATTGTGATGATCACTACATGTGATGGACAGTATATACTTTGTTAGGCAGACATTTCATGTAGAATATTTACGCATACCAATACAACTTGTATTTGTGGAGTATAAGATGTATTGGGACCCTTCTGTTATTCTTATGAATCACTTGAATCATTATAAACTTTAAAGGACAACCACCACTATTAGTAGGGTATTGAGCCTCTCCAATTATGCAGATGTTGTAGGTGAATTACAGGTTGATGATACAGACGATGATCGTTTTGTGGAAGATAAGTTCAAATAGAGAAGATGATTTGCTTTTATTTATTTTGCTGCTTACTTTAAGACAATCTAATAAGCTCCCATTAAGAGGGAGTAAAAAATTATTTGAACTCTTTTTACTCTAATGGAATAATAAATACAGTCGATTTTCTTCTTATAAATGGTTATCTTTGTGAATGTAACTGGATGTGATATAAAAAAAATAATGTGTGATTTTAAAGCATCTAATTTTTACATTATTAACACTTGGAATTCTCTGTTACAACTATGTACTCAAGCCGTGAAAATTTGAGGTGTTATAGAAATCATGGCCAAAATTGAACAATATGTTGATGAGAATGTTGTGCATCACACATCACCTGTTAAGACAATGCGTGATGAAATGAGGTACATCGAGTTCCACCAGCTCGGACCTTAGGTGATTATTTATAACCGGTGAGAACAAGTACACCTTCCTGCATGATTTTCCCAATCAATGCAAGAAACGTGGACTTCAAACCTGATATGATCTAATTACTACATAAATTTGATGGACTCGATTCAGAAAGTCCATACCTTCACATAAAAGAATTTGAGGAGATCGTCACAACCATTCACTTTAATAATGTCCCTCCAAACACAAGTAGACTCAAGTTCTTTCCATTCTCTCTAAAGGAGAAGGCCAAAGCATGGTTTCACTCTTTAAGGCTTAGATCCATTGGCACATGGACTGAGATGAACTGAGAGTTCCTTAAAATGTTCTTCCTAGCTCATAAAACCAACACTTTGAGACAGGACATAATGAACTTCTCCCAAAAAGGAGATGAAACTTTCTTTGAGTGTTGGGAATGGTTCAAGGAATTACTTCTTTCTTGCCCATACCATGGCTACGAGATTTGGGAAACACTTAACTTCTTTTATAATGGATTAAATTCAAATATGTGCCAATTCATAGAGATGATGTGCAATGGCAAATTTATGAGTAAGGAACTAAAAGATGCCTAGGATTTTCTGGACATGCTAGCTGAAAATGTTCAATCATGGGACACATCCAAGCAATCCCAAGGTAGTGCCAAGAGAGATGGGAGTACATGCATTAAAAGAGGAGGAATATGTTAGTGTAAGGTTGGAGGATCTCGGAAGGAAGATTGAGGCCTTGGAATCTAGGAAGAAAGTGATCTAACCCAAAGCGACTGTTGAGATCGTTTATGGTATTTGCGAGAGTGATGTGCACTTAAAAAAATATTGTCCTACAATCCCCGAATTTTAGGAAGTATTACACACTCAAGCAAATGCTATGAACACATATCAACGCCCTTTCAATGCACGAAATTCCAATAGGTACACTCTTGATTGGTGGAACTTTAATTGGAAAAGTAAACCAACTATGAATGTAACCAATAATCCCCAAGGGCCATCTAGTGGACCCCCACCTAGGAGAACCCTTGAGGATACATTGGATGCATTCATGCAGGGGCAACTGTAGGCTATGAATGAACTCAGAGCTTCGGTTCCAAGACTTGAGATAAGACTAATTAAATGTTAGGGAGACTAGGACCTTTCCAGCCCAGCCTCAACCTAACCCGAAAGGACAATTTGAGATAAGTGATCTCAACTCTTCAACTACACATGTGGAACATGTTAAAGCCATCACCACCCTGAGAAGTGGAAAAGAAATACACAAAAAGATTCCGATGAAGGTTGAGAAACCTAAGGAGTCCAAAATTTCAAAGGATGATGATGAATCTAGCAATGCTCCATATGACAAAGAACCATAGAAAGGATACAAACTTATGGCCCCATTTCCTCAATGTATTATCACATCAAAAAGGCCAAGTGAGAATCAGGATATTTTAGAGGTTTTCTAACAAGTCAAGATCAACATCCCTTTGCTGGACACAATTAAATAGTTCCTATCTTATGCAAAATTCCTAAAAGATCTATGTGCGGTAAAGCAAAAGCTGAACGTACATAAGAAAGCATTTTTTATTGAATAGGTAAGTGCCATCATAAATCAATAAGTGCCATCATAAATCAAAACATTCCCCCAAAATACAAGGATCCTGAAAGTCCCACGATCTCATATGTAATAGGAAACTTCCAGGTCAATAAAGAACTTTTAGACCTTGGGGCAAGTGTTAATCTGATACCATACTCAGTATATGAGTAATTGGGCCTTGGTGAGTTGAAATCCATCAAGACAATGTTACAATTGGCCTACCGCTTGACTAGGATACTGATGGGTGTGGTAGAAGATGTGTTAGTCCAAGTAGATAGATTCTTCTACCTAGTAGATTTCGTCATCTTAGATACACACGCAGTTATGAATGCAGATACTCAAATCCCTGTAATATTGGGCTGACTATTCCTGGCCACTACTAACTCCATAATCAATTGCCAGAATGGAATCATGAAAATATCTTTTGGGAAGATGACTGTAAAATTAAATGTGTTTCATTTGCACAAACCATAAGAGGATGGGGACGTGACCCATGAGATAAACTTGATTGATACATTTGAAGATGATGAACATCTCTCAACTAAAACTCCTAAACCTCTAGAAGTTTGCTTGGCACACTTTGAAGATTCAAACAATCCTATGATTAGAGACATAGTGAATGCGCAGAATTGTGTCACAATGCCTGAAACTGATCAGGAAGATAATTGTGTTGAAAACCAACCCTCCACCAATGTTGAATTCTTATCATTATATATGGAGGAGTTGAATTCTAAACTGAAGTTTGATACTTCAAATTTTAGGGAGACCATGTTAAACAATTTTTCCATTCTCCAATTGTTTGTAGTCTCTTATTCACCACAACCCAGTAACATTGAAAATTTTTCTGTTGCAGGTAAGACATAGACTCTTTGGACACCTCAAGACGTAAAGAATAAATTCTTTGATGAGGTGTATAGATTCCTATGGACAATGATAGTCCAGGACATCCAAACTTACTCCAAAGTAGGTCTCTAGATGATCTTGTTGAAAACTTTGCTGAGAAATTTGTTAAAATACTCTACAGAAGAAGAACCGATGCCTCAAGATAAGTGATAGTTAGGATTAGGAATTTCTTGCTTTCTTAGAGTAGGATTATTAGGATTAGTTTGTTTTAGTTTTACTTTAGTTTCGTACTAATCCCTTTAAACATTAAAGACTTTGAACCGATTCATTCTTCTTCCTCAGGTACTATCTTTCTAACTCATTCATCTATTATTTGACATTGTCTCATTATTGCTATCATTGTATATTTCTTACATTGAGGACAATGTAGATTTTAGGTTGGGGGTGAGATTAGATGATCTAATAAATATTTTCTTAGTTTTGAGCAAACATTTTAAAAAAATATCAAATTTTTAATTTCAAAACTCTTTTTGAAGGTAGTTATGTTATAAATATGAATATGTTGTGAGCATTAGGAGAAGATATAGAGTATCTTTTGGAAATCTAGAGTTTAATTTAATTAGTAGACTTTTGAATAAATTCTTTCAATGAATTGATTAATAGAAAAGTTAAATATCAATTGAGTCTAGTTCACAAATTCACACCTAACTCATATTCTGTGAAGATAACTTGAAATCTCAGTTTTAGCTTGATGATTACTTAAAAGTTATTAGGAACTAAGTCTGGAGATCCTTATCTACTTAAAGTATGAAAATAAGAAGAAAAAGACTAGCTAAAAAATAGTGAGATCGAAAATGGCTACCTATTAGATATGTTTCAATGAGAAAAAAAAATGAACAGTGTGAAAGTCGTTGATATAACATTGGAAGCTGGAAAAATAAGTGAGAAGGAGATAGGTTCGGAATCAGTAACTTGTGTTGATCTGTCCACTTGGAAGTGATAAGGATGGCTAACATTATGAAAGAATGTTACCTTGTATGGAATGTAAGTTGGGAGTCACTAAAACCACTAGAAACTTGATTTTTGATGCATTCTATTAGGTAATTGAAGGAGAAGAACTTGCTTTAAAAGATTACTATTGACTTTGAACTTTAGATTAATGAAAATTCATCCTTATATCTTTGAATTCTACTCACATGTAAAGGATTGCACATGATACTATTTTCTAAAAAAGATTTAAAAATTGAAGGTTTAAAACATTCATTCTTCGCATATTTTGCTCGAGACTAGCAAAATACTGGTTCGGGGGTGTGTTGAGTGTGAAATATTGCATATTTCCCCCTTGTTATTCGTTAGTTTTGAGAATATAAATATACTTAATTGATCTATTTTTACATGTTTACTCTTACATGGGATTTTGAGAGCCAAGGAGAAAAGAACACTTAAAGATAAGATTTATACTCAAAAGATTACCAAATGAAGATTTGGAGATTTGGATGTGTTTAATGAAGACTATATATGCCAAAGATCCAAGAAAACTAAGTGCAAAGGATGAACAAAAAGACTAGCAAAATCACAAGTTAAATCAAAGAAAAATAGATTGTTCGGTCCTACTTAAGGTCAGTTCGGTCCTATCGAAATTGCACAAAATGGTCCAAAAAGAAATTATGATTTTCAGACTTAATTCGGTCCCAACGAAGCCAACTTCGGTCCCACTGAAGCCAACTTCAGTCCCACCTAAGGAAACTTCAGTCCTACCTAAATTTGACAGATTTTTCAGATGTGACTTCGGTGCGATCGAAGCGTAACAAAGGTGCAGAACTTGGAGTCAGTTTAAAGATGATGCAAACTTTTACTATTTAAAGGAGCTTTCTTAGATGTTTTATATATGAATTAGGGTAGGAGGAGTAGAGCAAGGAGTGATGATACTTTAAGGTGTTCTTCCTTCTTCTCCAATCTTTCTTTTTTAGTTAGTTTTTATGTTTTTCTTTAAGAGTTTTAGTTTAACTATGTCTTTGGTTGGCTAATCTCTTAGCTAAGGCTAAGGGATGAAGCTTGTAGTTTATTATATTATTTAGTTTATTTGATTCGACAAACAATGGTTGGAATTATGAGATTAGGTTGAATAGATTTGATTTTATTTTAAAGTCTATAGTTGTTTATTTCTTGATTTGTTGTTCACACTGGGTGTGATGAATGCTTAATTTAACAATTGTTTAGCCTTGACCTAAAGAAGTAATTAATCTGTATAATTAATTGTTAATTGAACCAATGATGCCTAAAAGTGTTTTAGATGCTTTTGATTCCCTGCAATTGATGTTTGAGTGCTTCATGAGAGAATTGTTCAATTGAATTCATCTTCTTACATTGTTTATGAATGGTTTAACGACTCTATCTTCTGATTAGATAGATTAGGACTTCGATTCTAATTGAGTTATAATCGTTCAATCAATAAAATAGATATTGTGATTAGTACGAGCAGATTCTTGGATCCATAGGCTTTTATCTTTATAATTTAAAATCATTTTCTAAATCGTTGGATTAAAAGCCCAGACAAACCATTAGACTTAAATTACTTCTAAGCCGTGTTCCCCATTCCCTGTGGATTCAACCTTAGTCTCACCAAGTTATTACTACTTCGCAACCCTGCACTTGTAGTTCGTGAATAACCACCTGTATAGGGGAATTTATGAGGTCACCTATAAGGGTCTATACTCCACAGGACGACTGTTATGGCTCCTGTAGATGTGGTTTTATGCATACTTATGCCCCTCTCTTGTATGACATTCCATTCATGACAACCAGACCTATACTTTATATGGTGAACGGATCCTCCACTCCCTTCAGGAGAATCTTTCATGTGATGTATATCTATCTACCCTCTTTTCTTTGAATAAAACTAAGAAAAAAAACCTTCATGCCTTCTCTAAAGGAGAATATGGGCTGGGCTAGTTCACCAACCAATTCACATCAGATGATAAGGACTCTACGACTCAGTCGTATCAAATATGGGGGAGTTACCGTGAGACCCATATCCTAGCCCGTACTATTCTGTATGCTCCCGTAGTCCTCCCTGTCAAATTTCGGTGACCCACAATATGTAGATAGCAGTTGTGCGCAATCCTAAGTCATATCCCGTATTTCAGAGTCAGCTAAACCAGAGACTTGTACCCTAGCGACCGCACCGTCGCTGCAGTTCCGATGCCGCGTCTCGTACGCCGATGCGATACCCTGGCTAGGAGATTTGGGCCCACGTTTAGTTTGAGGAAAATGTCGCGTGTTGTAAAACCCAAGAGAAACTTTCAAATCAATCCCATCAATCACATCAAATGCCAAGTACAACTATCCCATCCCCAAGTACAACCACCCCTCCCCTAAAGTCAACTCTCTCTCTCTCTTACAACCCATACATGTCAAGTACACCCATCACCCATCACTCACTCACCCATCCCTCTCTCTCTTTACATCTCATCCTCTCTCTCTCTCTCTCTCTCTCTCTCTCTCATTTCTTCATTTTCAAGCAAACCCCATGAAAATCCTACGTCCAAGGAAGAGGAGAAAGCTAGCTGTGGCCCACCTCCCTGCCATTCAAAGATCATCTCCACCATTGAAATGCATCCCCTGGAGCTCTAAGATGCGTTGATGGAAGAAGAAGTCCATGATCAAAGGTGGGTAACTTTATATTTACCTTTTTATGATTTAAGGGCCCACATTGGTAGGACCCATCTTGATGTATGATTTGTATCAAGAGGGGCCCATAGTGGCGAGGACCCTTCGCTACTCCAATCCCTCTCTCTCTCTCTCTCTCTCTCTCTCTCTCTCTCTCTCTCCCTCCCTCCCTCCCTCTTTCTCAACTTGTGATCCACCATGATGCATGTATGTTATCCAAGCCGTCCACCCAACAGGGGCCCACACTACTGCCACATCCAATGGGGCCCACCTGCCTGTCCATTGAGGACAGGCCTAGATGAAGGGAATAGTAAATACCAGCTTTGATCCAAGCCTGGTGGGCCACACCCACGTGGGCCCACCTTGATGTACATATTATATATCACCACTGTCCATCTGCTGGACGGTGGAAACCACCTTGATGTATGTGGGATTTCCACACGTGGGATTGGGGCCCACCATGATGTGGTGTTATATCCAGACCATCTAAGGGACGGTGGGTCCTAACAGCCCCTGCTACATCTCCAGCAAGTCTGGCCAATCATGAGGTTTGGGTTTAATCCCCACCGTCCATCCTGTACATGGCGTGGGACCCACCATAATATATGTGGTTTATATCCACACCGTCCATCCACGGTGGGACCCACCTTGCACGTGTGCACGTGTGGGGTGTGGGGCCTACCATGATGAATGTGTTGCATCCTCACCGTCTAATCCATGGACGGTGGGACGGTGGTATACCTCACACCTACTATATATATAATATTGTAATATTATATTATATATGTGTGTGTGTGTGTGTGGTGGGCCCCATGTGGGACCCACCTACCGGACGGGTTTATTGGTACTCACACTAGTTGTACCACATCAACAAGTTCTGTGGGTCCCACCTGTTTTGACATCAGCAGGTTTTGTAAGACCCCACCAAGATGTATTTATTCCATCCATACCGTCCAAATGGTGCTGGACGGTACTGGACAGTGTTTGGACGGTGCTGTCCAATGTTTAGACGGTGCTGAATTTACGTGAACAATGTTTGGACAGTGCTAATCATCAATAGAGCCATGTGCTCTATAGAATGATAGTGTACTGTGATACACATGTTACACCTACAACTATTAAAATGATTTTTGGTGTGTGGTCCAAGCCCACTTGAGGCCCACTAGTATGGCCCAAAGATGAGGCCTATTTGATGTATATGAGACCTATTGGTGCGGCCCATTGATATGGCCCACTTAATGTTTATGTGGCCCATTTGGTGAGGCCCATTATGATGTACTGAGGCCCATGGGTCGTGGCCCATTGAGATGTATTTTCGGTCCACATGTCGTGGCCCACGGTGATGTATATTAGGCCTATATGAGTGGCCCATTATGATATATTTTTGGCCTATATGATGAGGCCCATTGTGATGTATTTCTGGCCCATTTGGTAAGGCTCGATGTTATGTATGAGAGGCCCATGGTTGTGGCTCGTTGTGATGTATTCAAGGCCCATGGGCAAGGCTTGATGTGATGTATTTATGACCCATGTACTGAGGCCCATTGTGATGTATATGCAGCCCATGAGTGAGGCCCATAGTGATGTGTGTTAGGCCCATTTGAGCGGCCCATAGTGATGTGTGTTAGGCCCATTTGAGTGGCCCATAGCAATGTGTATTAGGACCATGTGATGTGGCCCATAGCGATGTGTATTAGGCCCATTTGAGCGGTCCATAGTGATGTATATTAGGTTCATTTGAGTGGCCCATAGTGATGTGTGTTAGGCCCATCTGAGCGGCCCATAGTGATGTGTGTTAGGCCCATTTGAGCGGCCCATAGCGATGTGTATTAGGCCCATTTGAGCGGCCCATAGCGATGTGTGTTAGGCCCATTTGAGCGGCCCATAGTGATGTGTATCAGGCCCATGTGATGCAACCCATAGTGATGTGTATTAGGCCCATTGGAGTGGCCCATAGTGATGTGTATTAGGCCCATTTGAGTGGCCCATAGTGATGTGTGTTAGGCCCATTTGAGCGGCCCATAGCAATGTGTATTAGGCCCATGTGATGTGGCCCATAGCGATGTGTATTAATCCCATTTGAGCAGCCCATAGTGATGTGTGTTAAGCCCATTTGAGCGGCCCATAGTGATGTGTGTTAGGCCCATTTGAGTGGCCCATAGTGATGTGTATCAGGCCCATTTGAGCGGTTCATAGTGATGTGTATCAGGCCCATTTGAGCGGCCCATAGTGATGTGTATTAGGCCCATTTGAGCAGCCCATAGTGATGTGTGTTAGGCCCATTTGAGCGGCCCATAGCAATGTTTATTAGGCCCATGTGATGCAGCCCATAGCGATGTATATTAGGCCCATTTGAGCGGCCCATAGCGATGTGTTTTAGGCCCATTTGAGTGGCCCATAGTGATGTGTGTTAGGCCCATTTGAGTAGCCCATAGTGATGTGTATCAGGCCCATTTGAGCGGCCCATAGTGATTTGTATCAAGCCCATTTGAGCGGCCCATAGTGATGTCTATTAAGCCCATTTGAGTGGCCCATAGTGATGTGTGTTATGCCTGTGTGAGCAGCCCATAGTGATGTGTATTAGACCCATATGATGAGGCCCGATGTGATGTACTTATGGCCCAGTGTGATGTATATTAGGCCCTTGTGTGAAGCCATGGGCCCATTATATGTTTGGCTCTATCTAGGCCACTCCTTGGGAGCAATGTTGGTTAAATGTCCATAATGATGGGCAATAATGGTTAAATGTCCACATTGTGACCTTCCCTTAGGCCGATTGAAAGGCTGATTGCCAAGGCCATTTATCGAGGCCGATTGTCAAGGCCGGTTGTTAAGGACGATTACCGAGGCTGATTATCAAGGCCAATTGTTGAGCCTATTGTCAAGGCAGGCGATTGCCGAGGACGATTATCAAGGCTGATTGTCGAGGTCGATTGTTGAGGACAATTACCGAAGTCGATTGTTGAGGCCGATTATCAAGGGCGATTGTCGAGGCCGATTATCGATGCCGATTATGAGTATGTGATAGCATAGCATCATAATACATGCCCATACACATCATCTGCATGTTTGTTATGAGATATGGTTGATCATTACATGTGCCATAGGGCTGAGATATTTTTAGGACTCCCTGATAGGCAGAGTGCCCTAATGAGCACACGGTATACACAAGTTTGATGCATGATTGGATGGTATGACTCATACATATTGCATTTGTGTGATATGACCACCGTACGCCCTAGCGACATCAGGGTCGTAGCCTCCACAGGCATATCGTGGATGGCCAGATGAGACACTGGAAATCTGTTCTACATGGGGTGCTATAAATATCCTTGGGTAAAAGTTCTACTTGGTTCTAGATGTTGCTCCAATGTCTAAATCAAGTGGATGCATGAACACATGAGGGCCGTATACCGTTAGGCAGCGTCTCCTAATATGTTGTGGTCGGTTGGAAGGGGGTGCGACCTTATCTACCAGAGAGGAGAAGGTAAAGCTAGGCTGAGTTTGACCATCTCGAGAAATGGGACCGCTATCGACGAGCTGGGCCCGATATTGGTAGGCGGATAGTGAGGTCTCTTCCACTCACCTTGTTGCACGTGATGGGGTGGTAATCTAGTTTGGAGTGTAATAGACCCCAGTGATTCTCTAGAGAAGAACCATACTAATATGTGGACATATTGAGTAGGAATTGTATACTCATTCATTCATTTATTCAATATCCACTCGAGCTGGTGGTGCGCAACTATTTTTTACGTGTACCTTTGCATGACCAAGATTTCGGTTGGGCGCGCGACTAACCTAAGATCAGGAGTTTACCACATTGAGTCTGACTATCCAAATTTAGGTATGTGACTGGTTTGGATAGAAGTCCCTTGTGATGGACCCCGTAGCCTACGATACTACGTAATATCATCCTTACCTCACACTCCAGCTTGGTCATTTCATTTGCATCGCATATTGGATCCACAGGCATATGGTATTTTGGGTTGTTATATTTTCTGTACTTATATGGCCTAGACGGACTTAGCAGGATTTACATATTGCATTGTACCCTTACCATCTAATATTTAGCTCTTTATGACTCCTCATTTGCATAGCTGATCTGTATTGCGTACTCTGATATTGTATGACTCTTGGACTTGTCAGTATTTCTGTTTACTCTATTATCGTATGATTCATGATCTTGCCAATATTTCTGACATCGTATGATTATGGCATTGCATTGAATGCTTGGCACTTATCTTGTGCACACACTTACACCACCGCTTCGTATAAGCTTATGCATGATAGATGTGTGCAGGTGATGTTAGGTTGCAGCAGCATTGAGCTTGGAGCGTGCAGCGGTCTTTTGGAGCTTTGATTTTTTATATATGTATATTTCCCTTTCAACATTGTATTTAAACATTTATATTAGTGGATATGTTATGATGATGTTGCCTTTATGATTTAGGTAAACTTGTGGCTATGCTTCCTATGAGATAAATGTACGTTGAAAATCCTCCTTGTAAGATCCTAGGATCTGAATCCGGTGTATAGGCGTTGGAAGCCGAAATGGGGTACTAAGGAGGTTGTCGTCACCGGATTCGGTGATCGACTAATTTTGTGAGCCTAGTTTCTGAGTTTGGGGCGTGATAGAAGATGGTATCAGAGCATAACTTGGGAATACCTAAAGATAACATCACATATCTGTTGATAGCTACCCTACACTGTATAATTGTTGAGAACTTAGAATGATTAGGTCCCCGAGTTCGAATAACTTAAAAATTTTCTGATATAGCTCCCTACCGCTGAGATTGTGAGGCTGCATAGTATTTCAGTTTTGATCATTTTTTATTCAGGATCTGAAGATTGGTGGGGTCATCATAGTGCCGATGAGGCATTTTGGGAGTAAAAGGCTAAGATTCGTAGGCGTTGTCCCCATCTCTTAGGTGTTTGATTATGTTGGTATGTTGTGTTTTGATAGGATTTTCCTCCCCTGGTGAGCTCTATATTGGTTATGTTGTGGTTAAATTTTAAGGATGAAATTTTTATTAAGAGGTGAGATCTTTGAGACCTGTATCCTAGCTCGTACTATTCCGTAGGCTTCCGAGGTCCTCTCGGTCGAATTCCGGCTACCAGCGATGCGTAGATAGTAGTTGCGCGTGACCCTAAGTCGTATCCCGTATTTCAGAGTCGGCTCGACTCGAGACTTGTACCCTAGCGACCGCGCTGTCGCTGTGCTTCCGATGCTGCATCTCACGAGCCAATGCGATACCCGGGCCAGGAGATGTGGGCCTACGTTCAGTTCGAGGAAAACACCATGAAAGTGCCCTAGTTTGTCAATTAGAGTGAGTGTTGGTCCACTAGACAGAGAAACTCCATAGGAAGATCAATCAATCGTCTGCCTCAACCAGATGTGGGCCCGAACTCATCACAGGTAAATCTAAGCCTCAATCCCATGTCCTAAAACACCAGGTAATTAAAACCTTTAAAACTGATTAGAATATCATAGGGTTTTTGAGTTAGAATTTTTTTTTCAAAATTCAAAAAAATCTCTAAGTTTTCTACCTCTATCGATTTATCGATAGTATTATCAATATAATCGAGAAATGTTGTCGATGTCCTCGAAGCTTATTCGATAATATCGAATGATGACATATGTTGTCCAGCAACCGCATATACTTCTGGACGGAATTATCAATGTATCGATAACTATATCGATATCATCGATACTTGAATCTCGAATCTATTGAAGTTGACTCGATAAAATCGACAGCAGAGATTTTGTGTCCCTGTTTTTCTATGAAAAATCATAAAGACCTTTAATATATTGAAGTACCCCTCGATATCCTCAGAATTCAACTTTCGATGATATCGGATGGCCTTCGATGATATCGGTCTTGGACACAATTAACCAGGAATATTTTCATGTGGGTTTTATCTTGGATTGAGGGTCACTCGATTGAATCGATATTCAAATATCGATGATATCGAGGCTAGGTCGATTGCATCGAGAATGGACATAAATTGTCTAGCAAGCTTAACTGAAAAATCCTTTGGATTTATTGATGCATCGACCCAACTACCGATATCATCGACATTCAAATTCCGATGATATCAAGTGTACCTCGATCATATCCTTAACCTGAAATATTTCTAAGGTAAGTCTCTCTCAATTTTCAAATGTCAAGGAATCGATCCTCGTGTCGATAAAATCAGAGTTCGAAATCCGATGACATCGACGCGAGATCGCTTCCCTCGACCAGCTGGCAAAATGTTTCAAAAGCGTATGACATTTGAGTTTGTGTCATCGAGCGGCTAATCGATGCAATCGAGAGTATATACTCGATGATATCGAACTTTGTCATAAATGTGATCATTTAATTTCTGTTGGATCCTTTTGCCTATTTATAGAGAGCTAGGCCTTAGGTGTTGAGAGAGAAAGAAGAGAGTGCTTTTGAGTGTCTAATTTTAGATCATATACCCCAAGCCCTTTCTCTCATGGAAGTTCATCCTCCAATCCACCCTCATCATTGACATTCAATAGAGTGGATTGGGGAATGAACTTCTGCATTCAAGGATCCTCCAGCTACCATCTTAATGGCAAATCATTAAGTTGGGATGCCTTAAATGCATGAATGATTGGAATCACTCTATTTTCCTAATAGGAAAACCTTCAATAGAGTAGGATTTCATTACAAGCTTGACCCAACCCGTCGCCATACATTGGTACATCTTTTGAGTTGTGGTTTAAGGAAGAAAAAGATTCTTTGTCAACAAAGAAGGAAGATCTTCAACAACGCGCTAAATGGGGCTCATCTACTTATCTGTAAGTCAATAGAGTCCAGAGGACCCTTGTGATCATTCCTTTGTAGGATTGGGTCTAAGGTGTTTCTCACCCCTTACAAGTCCTCTAGGAGGCCTCCGGCGGGAGTGTACGTAGTGGGTGCTTTGTGTTGACCCTTGCTCTATGGAGATCATAAACGTGAGAGGTTCCTTGTGTGGATCATTGGCCAGTGTGCCTAAAATCGGGTGCTATGTGTTGACCCCCCAAATCTTCACAACTTTCATCTATTGAGACTAGTTCAATAAAAAGTTCAGAGATTTAATCACCTATTCTTTTAATTAGATAAGATAAGGACTCTGATTCCAATTGTGTCTCTTGAATCAAGTAAGGTAATATCTTGATAGATACGAGTGAATCCTTGGCACCCTGGTTCCCACCTTTAAATTCACAAGTTTTAATCAATCTTATTCAAAATCACTTTCAACTATTCTAGAATTTAAATTTAAATCTTCTTTTTCTTCTAGTTCTAATTACTTTCAAAAGCATATAAGATTAGTCCCCGTGGTTTTAATGTTAATGAGATTTTTACTGCATCATGACCCTATACTTGGGTACATGAATAACAACCTTCTGGATTCTTTCCAAATCTTACTTCATTTGCTTCTCATCTTTCCAGCTTCCATGTAGCAGCTGCTCGTGCATTCACTCCAGTACGGTCACTTTCTCATCTGTTGCTTGAATGGTACACGAAACTACTTGTACATCTAACTCCACTTATCGAGAAATTATGAACGTACCTCACCATGATTATCCCTACCTATCACACATGACACACCTGATCGGTCGTGGCAGATTAAGGTAATAGTGGCTATAAACACTAGGAATTGAAATAATTGTACACTAGCAACAATGCAGTGCCATATGATTCATCCTGAATAATTGGCAAGTGATGTGATGTGTTTAGGTCCACATCTCATCATCGTTAATCGCGCAATGATTTTTGGAACCTTTAATTAGAAACTGAGATGAGGTCATTGCATAACATGCACCTAGTGTTATTTTGGACTCGTTGGCGTCCACATCACTTATCTGGACCGTCCAGTCTTCCTGCCTCGAAGAAACCGTCCAGATCAGATGATCCAAACCGTGCATACACTTGTGTGCAAAAACGGATATTGGTAGAGATCATTCATATAAGATAGGTCTAGTCGCAAATGTTAGGCACTATCCCATTGTTTTGAAATTTCCACAGTAGTAGAAGAAGAGTGGACAGCACCTAATGGACGGTCCAGATAGAAGGTGCAGATGATGAAGAGTCCAAATCCATGTACCTGCATTGAAGGCTTCCATACGCAGACTGGTCCTTTGCATATGTGGTTTTGCCTTCCGGGTAACTGGATCACGATGGGATGTGCATGGCCCAACACGTGACACGTGGAAGGCGGGGAGGTAAACGAAGAATATCCATCTAGTGGGTCTCAACAAGCAATGGCCCATACTTAACAATCACACGGAGTAGAGTATCTTAGCCATACAAGAGCATCTTATAATGGTCGACATTAGTGAAAAAATAAAAATAAAAAAAAACTGATGGCTAGGATCCTCCGTTCACGGTAGTTTCAACGTTGGGCCACTGATTGACGGTCTGAATCTACCTTCCCACCTGCCAAGTGTTAGGACAGCTAGCCCTTGTTGGTCCTGCTCTTATTATGGAGATCACCACCATTTTGGATGGTGATACATCCTCCTCGTATGTGTGGTACTCATGTGCAGCTATCCAGACCGTCCAAATTTTTTGGGAACACTGTGGATGGAGCATATCTCTAAAATCATAATCAAACGTTCCAAATAGTGCAATTGATGGCTATCAAATAAATGGTGAAATTTAAGGAAAATGATTCGTAACGCTTAGCTTGAACGCTACAGTGATGTATGCATGACATCTACTCCGATCATCATTTGGCTACGAGATTAAAAGTCAGACGCTTCCACAACTCAGGTGGGTCAATCATACCAAGGTGGAGCCGGGGAAGATTTCAACGGTAAGAACACCAAAAAGATAGCCGGATACAAAACTTTTACGGCCATAAGAATGCTTCAATGGTGCTCATTGAATGCCCACTGTTTTCTCTCGTGTGGCCCACTTGAGTGTTGTATACGCCTATTTTTTCAGTTGAACATCCTATAATGATCTCTCAAAACGGATGGACGGGATGAATTTCTCACAAACATCTCGGTGAGCCCCACCCAGCATCGTTGAGCAGGAACTTCAAAGGCTTTGGCAGGAAATCGGCGTCCCAAATGGCTACGGTACGGAAGCGGACTGCGTCCTGTACCAGCCGGGAGGGGGTCGGCCCAGGCAGGGGCTCTGTGGGGTCCACTTGGATGTATGGGTTTTATCCATTCCATCCATTCATGTTTTATATCATTTCAGGGTATGACTTCAAAAATATGCTCAAGTGCACCGCACTACCAGAAGCAGTGATGTATAATGACAGCCACCGTTGCAACCTTCTTAGGGCCCCGAGAAGTTTTCAACAGTGGGCGTTCAATCCCACTGTTTCCTATGGTGTAGTTCACTTGAGCTACTGATTTGCCTTTTTTTGGCTCCTATCTTAAAATGATACGGAGAAATAGATGGACTGGGCGGATAAAACACATACACTACAGTAGGCCCCACGGAGTTCCTGCGAGTACCGAATCCTTGCTAGGACGCAATCTGCGTCCACCCGCTTCCCTATGATATATTAAACGGACGCGGATTCGGTACTACCCCGCCTGTCCGGAGCTCGGAACAGGCTGGGCCTCTGAAGGTCCCACCTCGATGTATGGGATTATCCACACCGTCTATCCATTCTTTCAGGATATAAACCCAAATCTGAGGTATATTCCACCCACAATTGGACCACACGTTGAGTATTAAACTCTCACCGTTAGCAACTTCCTGTGATCGGTACAAAATTTAGATCAAGCTGATATTTATGTTTTACTCTCCTCCGGATCTATGTGACCTTATGAACCGGGTTGAATAGTAAATTAAAATTATGGTGGGCTCAATGTGACCTTATGAACCGGGTAGCAAATTAAAATTATGGTGGGCTGATGTGACCTTTTGAACAGGGTTGAATAGCAAATTAAAATTATGGTGGGCTCGGGAAGTTTTCAACGGAGACAGCATCTATCACCTTCAAGTGATGTGTTTCAAGGGAGTTGACCTTAGCACAGATCAGCTCAGCCAGGCCAGTAGCTCACCTCAGCCCTCTCTTTGTTCAGCTGCTCGGGACAATTTAAGCCTCATTATCACTTTCTCAAACACACAGTATACCTTCAATTTCTCATTGAATACAAAACTATAATAACATTTTACATTTATTTTATCAAACATTCGACAAGCACCCGAAATATGGTGATTTGTTTTGAATCCATTCCTTACTCACCCACGGCCGATCTTATGGATAATGTATGCACCCAAGAGAATACTTCATTAAGTCATTTCATGGAACATTTGATGAGCAACTTTAATATCAAAATAACCGAGTCACTGCGTCAATTTGATATGAGTCGATTCAAGTTAAGGTCCGATTCCAGTTAAGTCTTAAGCGGGCAAGCTCAAACTCGTATCAAAATTTTTTCAGACTCCAAAAACTAGCTCGACTCAATCCAAATTTATACATCTACACATCTCGGTGTCCGGTTAGCCCCAGGCTATCCCGAGCTCAGTACAGGCGGGGTAGTCCCGATCCTTGTCCTAAACGAGCGGATTAGATGTTACCGGGTAGAACGTAGTCCCGATCCTCGTCCTAAACGAGCGGATTAGATCTTACCGGGTAGAACTTTAGTGAGTATTACCCTTACTGTGGAGCCCATCTTGATTATGTATTGTATATCCACGCCGTCCATCTGTTTCTCCAGCCCATTTTAGGAGCAGATGCCAAAAATTATACAGATCCAAATTGTAGGTGGCCCACGCCATAGGAAAGTGATGACACCATTAAAAATTCCAATAAGCCAATCACGAGGTTTTATTAATGTTTATTTCCAATCTAACCTGTTGATAATGTTAATAAGATCTGGACCAAGTGGAAATACAAACACCATCTTCATTCAAAACTTCTGTGGCCCATAACAAATTTTTAACGGTCATTCATCACTCTTGTTTAGTGGTATCGTCGACTTGAGATTTGGATCTTCTCAAGGTCTGGGAACACGTCTTAAAGTGAGATGAAAAACAAACAGACGGCATCAATATACAATAAATGCATCAATGTGTGTACCACACAATTGGGTATCACCCACTAACGGCTAACAGCTAATCCGCTCACAAAACCGGCGGAGATTGGGTACTACCCAACCAGGACGTTGCCAGAGACGAACGGTCTGGTCAGGGCCTCTGTGGGGCCATCATTATGTATGTATTTTATCCATGCCGTCCATATATTTTAAAATATAATTTTATGTGATTAAACAAAAAATTAAGTATATGTAAATTTCAAGTGGACCACACACCATATAAAGAAGTTGGGATTGAACCCCTACCGCTGAAAATATCTTGGAGGCCAGAAGTTTTGGATCAAGCTAATATTTAGGTTTTTCCTTCATCCAGGTCCTTGATACATTATGAACAGATTGGATGGAAAATAAAAATCATGGTGGGCCGTAGGAAGGTTTCAATGGTGGGCATCATCGTCACCACGGCTTCCTGTGGTGTGGTCCACTTGAACCTTAGATCTAGGTAATTTTTGGGTTTATGCCCTAAATTTATATTTTAAAATAGATGGACGGCGTTGATAAAACACATAAATACGGTGAACCCCACAGTGCCCAGGAAAGTCCGTCTCTTACAAGTTCCTGGCGGGGTTAGCAGCCAATCCGACCCAAACAAAACATGGTGGTCTCATATGCAACCAGTGAAAGGCATCTCCATGAACTGTTTCTTGTTGCTTGGAATACCTTTGTTTTGGATGGGATTGAATCTTGGAAAGTCGAATCTTTCGGGTTGTGGTCCATCCACAGTTGGGTCAGAGATTACAGCGATCCGGATTTTTGTACAAGTATGCTATGTGTACGGTTGGAGACTCACTATCATCTACTACTCTAAAGTCTCTGACCAGTTATCATAATACTCTCCTATTTATTTATTTATTATAGAAAAAGGTCTGTAGATTAACGTAGTCCAGCTCCTCAAAAGCTTCCAAATGGCATACATGTGTGCCATCTAATCCATCCAATTAGACAGACTTACTAGTCCAAATTTCGGACTTGTCTACTCATTTGGTGGGCCTTTCATTCTTTGTGACCCACATGATTAGTGTACCACCCTGGGTTTTGGGCCGGAGTGTTGAACTGGTCTCACCCAATGGATGGATGGACGGACCGAATGGTCATAACTCGCTTAGAAGTGAAGGGAGAGTTTAATATCTGTAATCCATCAATGTAAGTGGATTCCCATTTGGAACCCTTCCTCCTGGTACTCATTTACAGCTATCCAGACCATCCAAATTTTAGGATAGATTAAGGATGGAGGAGAAATCGAAAATCACACTGATCAAGAGATTCTAACCATCCAATCGATGGCTATAAAAAATAAACGACTAAAAGCAGAATAGTGAGTGGTCCATATTGGAAAGGGTAAATAATATGGTTTCTGTCGTATTCTCCATGTAATTTTTGGGTCATGCTCCATCCACGATTGGCTGAGGCATTTCGAAGGTCTGGATTTCCGTACACTAGGCCATGTGTATCATTGGAGGGTCACCATCTTTCTTTAAATGGTGCTAAACCATACTAGGAGTCTAGCCAATACAACTTACAAGTACAGCAAATAAAAATAAATTTTTTTTAAAAAAAAAAACAAAAATAAGATAGTAATAAATAGGGGTGGGCCCATCTGAAGTGGGTCAGCACGGAAAGAGAGGCAAAGACGAAATAAGGTAGCAACGACAACAAACTCACATGGCTTTGCACATGACTAGCTCTTGCTCAAAGACAAGGCCTGCCAAATTACCATGTGAGCCATACCCTTGTAAGAGATGGCCCAACAGGCTCTGGACCACCATCTTAGTACTAAGTGCTAGTAAACGTCTGGATGGTTCACATTCGTTGCTCTAATTTGACGGTTATGATTGTCTAAATCTGATCCGCTTGATGATGGGACCCACCAGATGACTGGTTTGGATCTCAAACGTGCATGCTAAGGTTAGCATTCAGACTAAATGAATTGGGCGCTGGGGTTTTCGTTTTTTACACGTGGGGCCCATGGTCTTCATTTAAACGGTCGATATGGTGGTATTCACCGTGAATGGCCCACGAACTAAATGTTCCCAGATTGGAAGACCCAAGCTGTGGAATATTTGACCTGTTTCCAGCAGATGTGGACTACTGCTGTCTTTTCTTTCACTACTGCTGTCTAAAGGAAAATTGACTATACTCGCCTCGAAGTTTGAGCAAATTACCTAAAATACTGTGACATTCCATATATTGTCCGAAGAGACTTTTGATAGGTTTTTAAAAATTACTTAGACCAAAATGTCATTGTCCTTGTTTCAGTAATTGTACGGTTTTCCAAGGAAGAAGAAGTTTCGTCATATTTAATGTTAAGAAAGTGATGTGTATGGAACCTTTATTGCATGCGAGCAAGGACCAAGCTCGTGGGGCCCACATTGATGTATGTGTATAATCCATGCCACCCATCCTTTTTGACGTGTCATTTTAGGGCCAGGGGTCAGATATCGGCCTGATCCAGAGCTTGTGTGGGTCACATAATAGAAAATAATAGTGACAATGGAACCCACTGTTGAAACTTTTCAGGCTTACTGTGACGTTTGTTAGAAGTGGACACTACCCAAGTCAGGAATTTTTTGGACCCACGCGGAGCAGGCCGACAAGGTGGACAGTATGGATCATCCCATTGTGGGCCTTAAGCTATGATACCAATGGTTTGGTAGAAAAGTACGTGAATACGTTCAAAACCATGATTTATACAACATGACAACCACGACCCCATATAACATAGCAATTACGACTTATGCAAACCATGACCTAAATGGGCCCACACTGATGTATGTGTATAATCCATTCTGCCCATCCTTTTTGTCATGTCATTTTAGGGCTAAGGCCCAAATATCAAACCGATCCAGTGCTTTTATGGCCCACAAAATAGAAAATAATGGTGACTGTTGAAAGTTTTCAGGCTCACTATGATGTTTGTTAGATGTGGACATTGGCCAAGTTAGGACGTTTTGGGCTCATGCCGAGCTAGCCGACAAGGTGGATGGATCGGGTCACCCCATTGTGGGCCTTAAGCTATGGTGTTAATGGTTTGGTAGAAAATGAATTGAATACGTTGAAAACTATGATCCATACAACATGACAACCATGACTCATATAACATAGCAACTACAACATATGCAAACCACGACCCAAGTGGACCCACATTGATGTATGTGTATAATCCATTCCGCCCATCCTTTTTGTCATGTCATTTTAAGGCTATGACCCAAATATCAACCCGATCCAGTGCTTTTATGGCCCATAAAATAGAAAATAATGGTGACTGTTGAAAGTTTTCAGGCTCACTATGATGTTTGTTAGATATGGACATTACCTAAGTTAGGACTTTTTGGGCCCACGCCGAGCTGGCCGACAAGGTGGATAGATCGGATCACCCCATTGTGGGCATTAAGTTATGGTACCAATGGTTTGGTAGAAAAGGAATTGAACACGTTGAAAACCACGATCCATACAACATGACAACCACGACCCATATAACGTGGCAACTACGACCCATGCAAACTACGAACCAAATGGGCCGCATTGTACGGATCGTAGTTGTCATGTTATATGGGTCTTAGTTGTCCTGTTAGATGAGTCTCAGTTGTATGGATTGCAGTTGTCCGGTTATATGGGGCGTAGTTATTCTGTTATATGGGTCGCGGTCGCAGTTGTCCTGTTATATGGGTCTTAGTTGTCCTGTTATATGTGTCTCAGTTGTATGGATCGCAGTTGTCCTGTTATATGGGTCGTAGTTATCCTGTTATATGGGTCGTGGTAGCAGTTGTCCTGTTATTTGGGTCTTAGTTATCCTGTTATATGGGTCTCAGTTGTATGGATCGCAGTTTTCCTGTTATATATGGGTCGTAGTTATCCTGTTATATGGGTCGCGGTCACAATTGTCATATTTTTTGGGTCTTAGTTGTCCTGTTATATGGGTCTCAGTTGTATGAATTACAGTTGTCCTTTTATATAGGTCGTAGTTATCCTGTTATATGGGTCGCGGTCACAGTTGTCCCGTTGTTTGGGTCTTAGTTGTCCTGTTATGTGGGTCTCAGTTATATGGATCGCAGTTGTCCTGTTATATGGATCACGGTTATCCTATTATATGGGTCGCAGTCATAGTTGTCCTGTTATATGGGTCTTAGTTGTCCTGTTATATGGGTCGTGGTCGCAGTTGTCCTGTTATATGGATCTCAGTTGTATGGATCGCAGTTGTCCTATTATATGGGTCGCAGTTATTCTGTTATATGGGTCGCGGTCGCAGTTGTCCTGTTATATGGGTCGTGGTCGTCATGGCTCGTGGTTATCATGTTATATATGGCCCACAATGGGGTGATTTGAGCCATCCACCTTGTTGGCCAGTTTGTCATGGGCCCAAAAAGTCCTGACTTAGGCCCACATTGATGTTTGTTAGAAGTGGACAATGCACTGATTAAGCTGATATTTGGCCCCTAGCCCTAAAATGACATGGCAAGAAGGATGGGCGGCATTGATTATACACATACATCAATGTGGGGCCAAGTCAAGACTTTTTGGGCCCACGACAAGCTGGCCGACAAGGTGGATGGATCAGATCACCCCATTGTGGGTCATATATAACATGATAACCACGACGCATGACAACCACGACCCATATAATAGGATAACTGCGATCCATACAACTGTGACTCATATAACAGGACAACTAAGACCCAAATAACAGGACAACTGCAACCGCGACCCATTTAACAGGATAACTGCGATCCATATAACAGGACAACTACGATCCATACAACTGAAACTCATATAACAGGACAACTAAGACCCAAATAATAGGACAACTGTGACCGCTACCCATATAATAGGATAATTGCGATTCATATAACAGGACAACTGCGATCCATACAACTGAGACTCATATAACATGACAACTAAGACCTAAATGACAGGACAACTGCGACCATGACCCATATATCAGGATAACTGCGACCCATATAACAGGACGACTACAATCCACACACTTAAGACCCATATAACAGGACAATTAAGACTCATATAACAAGACAACTGCGACCACGACCCATGTAACAGGATAACTGCGACCCATATAACAGGACAACTGTGATCCGTATAACTGAGACCCATATAACAGGACAACTAAGACCCAAACAACAGGACAACTGTGACCGCGACCCATATAACAGGATAACTACGACCCATATAATAGGACAAATGAGATCCATACAACTGAGACCCATATAACAGGACAACTACGATCCATAGAACTGCAACTGATGTAGAGCGGGTCGCGGACAGTTTCATGGCCAAGATGGATCAGAAAAGGCCCGGTCGACGACAGAAGTGATCCGGACCATCGGACCTTAGATCGGGCGTATCTTGCAATCCGGAATGAGTTAGCTGACGTAAAATATATGATTTTGGGGTAGAACGAGCTACTTTAGCCAACCAACCCACTACGCCGGGTTGCGCCGCCCGGAATTGCGAAAAACCCCTTGATTGACCGTCGTTTCCCTGTTTTAATTTCGTTTTTACTATAAATAGTAAGTTTTAGTTTGATTATAACTCTTCATCCGTTGGGCTTTAGGAGTTGCGCCCAACATGAAAAGATCTTAGAATAATTAGGGGAACGGTTTGGTGAAGCCAAATAGGACACTTACTATTTTTGGCCGAAAACCTTGCGCACTAGTAGACATCACGACCGTCTATAAATAGTAAGTTTACTATTTATAGTAAGTCGCGGATTCTAGGAGTTTGAGTTGTAGTTTGATTATGATTTCTTTCCCATTGCTTGATACCCTTATTTAAAGGGTTGTGAACTCGATTTTAATGATTCATCAATCAATTTCGAATTTATTAGAATTTATTTCTATTTTCTGCTTTCTTTCCTCGTGGATTCGAGAAGTCTCTGTGAGGAGTCCAGAGAAGTTCCGTGGATTCGGAATAGTTATCCTCTTGAGGAAGACGGTGCTCGACCTCACGTCCTCCCCTGCGTCAGCGACCCATTTGGGTCGTGGTTTAGATGGGTCGTAGTTGCCATGTTATATGGGTCATGATTGTCATGTTATATGGATCGTGGTTTTCAATGTGTTCAATTCCTTTTCTACCAAACCATTGGTACCATAGCTTAAAGCCCACAATGGGGTGATCCGATCCATTCACCTTGTCGGCCAACTCGGTGTGGGCCCAAAAGGTCCTAACTTGAGCAATGTCCACATCTAACAAACATCACAGTGAGCCTGGAAACTTTCAACAGTCACCATTATTTTCTTTTATGGGCCATAAAAGCACTGGATCGGGCTGATATTTGGGCCCTAACCCTAAAATGACATGACAAAAAGGATGGGCGGAATGAATTATACACATATATCAATGTGGGCCCATTTGGGTCGTGGTTTGCATAGGTCGTAGTTGCTATGTTATATGGGTAGTGGTTGTCATGTTGTATGGATCATGGTTTTCAATGTGTTCAATTCCTTTTCTACCAAACCATTGGTATCATAACTTAAGGCCCACAATGGGGTGATCCAATCCAACCACCTTGTCGGCCAGCTCGGTGTGGGCCTAAAATGTCCTTACTTGGGCAATGTCCACATCTAACAAACATCACAGTGAGCCTAAAAACTTTCAACAGTCACCATTATTTTCTATTTTGTGGGCTATAAAAGCATTGGATCAGGCTGATATTTGGGCCCTAGCCCTAAAATGACATGACAAAAAGGATGGGCGTAATGGATTATACACATACATTAGTGTGGGCCCATTTGGGCTGTGGTTTGCATAGGTCGTAGTTGTCATGTTTTATGGATCGTGGTTTAAACGTGTTCACGTCCTTTTCTACCAAACCATTGGTACCATAGCTTAAGGCCCATAATGGGGTGATTCATTCCGTCCACCTTGTCGGCCTGTTCCGCGTGGGCCCAAAAAAGTCCTGACTTGGGTAGTGTCCACTTCTAACAAACATCGCAGTGAGCCTGAAAAGTTTCAACAGTGGGTTCCATTGGATCATTATTTTCTATTATGTGACCCACACAAGCTCTGGATCAGGCTAATATCTGGCCCCTAGCCCTAAAATAACACGTCAAAAAGGATGGGCGGCTTGGATTATACACATACATCAATGTGGGCCCCACGAGCTTGGTCCTTGCCTGCACACAAAAAAGGGTTTCATACACATCACTTTCTTGGCATTAAATACGACGTAACTTCTTCTTCCCTGAAAACTCATACAACTACTGAAACAAGGACAAGGGCATTTTGGTCCAAGTAATTTTCCAAAAGCTATCAGAAGGCCCTTCAAGGAATATATGGAGTGTCATAGCGCTCTAGGTAATTTGCCCAAACTTCGAGGCGAGTACAGTCAATTTCCCGCTGTCTAAATTTTGACCACATTCTGAAGCATTGGTACTTTTCCGTCTCAGATATTTTTGGTATATAGGCCATCCAAAGTGGATGGCAGTGCACAAACTTAGACAGTCCAATCAATCAATCCCAACTGTCCATTAAGTCCATAACACATTTCCATGCAAACATCACACCACCCAGATGGTCCAATTCATCCTTGATTATTTAACCTTATTTTATTCCGCCATCCATTTTCAAAACCATAGATGGATGGTCACATTTGCCTAAGAAAAGTGATTCTTTAGAACCATAAGCAATCCATGTTGCCCTAGCAAACATATGGATCAGATTGTTGATCGGACCCTATTATTTGTAAAGTTTCTTGGCGATCCATATGAAAGTCCATCGATCAAACCGTTCATATTTGTCATACCCGCGCAATTTTTACTTGATTTCACATGAAATATCGGCCGAACCTAATGAACGGTCTAGATCAATGGATTGGACTGTCTAAGTTTCCGAATGCAAACAGGAGCACGAGAGCGTTTCTCTATTAGTAAATATTTTGAAAGCACAAGGCATTTTCATGTCTACATCTCTTTTAAATGTATGTGCATGTGTGGATGTGCCACTCATACACAACCTATCCTGAGAGAGAGAGAGAGAGAGAGAGAGAGAGAGAGAGAGAGAGAGAGAGAGAGAGAGAGATATGGTGTCCAAGGTGGTGGCCAACTGCAACATAAGGAAGAATGAAGGGCTGAAACAAGTGCAAGGGAAAGAAGAGTGGATGATGAAGGGAAAGGGCCAGCAACCACAACCACAACAACATGAGGTGGTGTTGCAGTGCAACAAAGGAAAGGCGTCCAAGTTCAAGAGGAGCAGTTCCATTGGAGAGGAAGATGCGGTTTCCTCTGCCATCCTCCTCCTTGCATGTATTGCATGTTCTCCCTCCACCTAGCTTCCCTCCCTACCTTCTCAACCCTCATCTGACCTTCATCTTTCCTTCTTAGCCATCCATCTTTCTGCCCTGGCTCACTTCCAGTAACTTCCAACGTGGAGTATTAAAAATCCTAACTTAAAAATATTTCTGACATATTATAGGCTTTAGGAGTTCTATCAGCCTCTCTTTCTCTCTCGCGTGTGTGATGCCTCTTTCTAAGGTGGGAGGCTTCTTTTTTTTTTTTTTTTCTTTTTGTAAATTAAATTGGCTTCGAGATGAAATAAAAACGTTATTGAGATTTCTATATTTTAAATGAGAAAGATAAAGAAGAATTTGATACTCTAGCAAGGTGTTACAGATGATACGCAGGCGCCTAAACTTATTTAGAATTGCACGTGGCATGCAAGTAATCAAGTTAAACTCTCCAAATTATCTCACCTAGTGTAGATGTATCAGGGACTAATAAGCTTATTTAATTCTCTGACAGTAGGATTGGTGGACATTTATCTGACGGTTAAACTTTAAATTAAAATATTCAATTACCCAATTTCAACAAACAAGTGTCCACAAGTTGGTGGTTAGGACTGTTCAACCAAATATGATGTTGGGACTGTTTGTTGGCGATAGGGAACTGCACCATATAATGGATTTTCTTAGAGTTAATATATGCCAATGTACAAGTTCTGAGAGCCTGTGTATGAAGCGTTATACGCAACAGGAGTATCATATAAGACCTCATTTCAAATCCGTACAATGTTCAAGCTTTTAAAATAAAGTCACTTTATGAGTGCAGGGGCCATCGCTCCAACTCAAAAATAATACATGTCTAAACATGGAAACAACTCCTCGAGGCCCACTCTCTAATATCCGAACCGTTCATCCTTTAGTCCCCACATCACTTGATAAGTATTGTATTAGGATAGAGCTATAAGATGCTCGATCGAGAGAAACGGAATTCCATTTGTTCAATCCATCAATGATACAGGACTGAGCGGCGATCTCGTGGGTCTCATCATCAGATTGTCCATGCTCTGATATTTTTCTTATCAGAAGATCATGCCATCCGATCAAAATTGATGAGTACATGGGACACATTAATGGGTCCCACCATGATGTTGCGTTTTATTCACGCTGTCTAATTTTGCTTGCTCATTTTAGAGCATCAAGGCAAAAATGATGCGCATCCGAATCTCAAGTAGACCATGTATACCACATAAAACAGTGACCATTGAATGCCAATTTATGTGGAGCCTATCAAGGATGGGAGTTTTGATGAGTTTTATACTCCTCTAACCTCACCGGTATAAAACAGGACTGGGTCCCTAATCCAACACTATCCTAACAAGTTAGGGCTCCATCACAGCTTCTCTTAAAGGGTACAAGAAGAATAAGATCTCAACAATCCAATTTCACAGCAACGACAATACAACAAAGTGAGCCATCTTCTTCATCTGTCTTTCATATTCAATGCACACTTGCTCCTTTGGCTATTCTGCATCTAGATATTATATAGGGCGTTCAATTCCCACTATTTTCTGTGGTATACTTGAGTTTGGATTTATATCCTTTTCATATTCATACCTTAAAATGAGCACACAGCGTGGATAAAACGCATATGACAGTAAGTCCCAGAGCTTAGACCACGTCATGTCATGCCACAAGAACATCATGTGACACCCACAGCAGGGTTAAAACACACCCATCACAGTAGCCCCCACAAAGCTTAGACCACATGATGCCACAAGGACATCCCTGTGACGGGTGCAGCAGGCAATCCACTTTCGAAGGTTAGCAGATACCGAGCCTGTCCAATGAGAGATATAGATAACCAAATAATGGATCCACATGTTGGTAAGGGTGGCAATGTGTTGGGCAGCCCACCCAGTCGGATGAGCAGGACCTGGCTTTAGTCCAGGCTTGTACCTACCAGCTTTTCCCCTTGGGCCTGGCATGCATGATTTACAATTCTTTAGTCAGGCCTCAGCTTATTAAGTCATTTTAGCCCAACCTGGCCTGACTTACCCGAGCTGAGCTCACCCAACTTTGTATGTGCATGTGTTACATCTTACAATGGCATACCAATCCATCTTGAATGTAGATAGTTGGTTTCATTCTTCTATAATTTCTATTCCTTTGTAGGTGTGGCCCACTTCATCAGTAGATAGATTAAGAACATTCAACTGGGAAATTGAGATTTATCAATTTTTTGCTAGGCTGAGTTGGGTTCGAACTAGGCCTAACTTCTTTTTTTCTTTCCTTCACGGCTTGGGCTTCGGCCTCCTCGGTGCAAAGGGACAAGGTAAAAATCAGGTAACCAAACATCCACCATACACATGATTACTTGCTAGCCCATCCGGATTGTCTAGATCATTGGCTCAATCTGAGATAAACATGGCCCAAAATTACTCCACAAGGATGATCCTAATCATACTTTATTAGTTATAAAAATGGACGGTTCAGGTTGCACTCGAAGGTAAGTACTATGATTGACAAGTGGGACTGCGTCCGGTATTTAGAACGGTTGGTCCTTGGAGTCATACTAGGAACCAATGTTAGGAACTTCTTAAGTTGAACGTGGATAGTTACAGTATTTCTCTTCTTAATCATTAAATCTGTAGATCACGTAAAGCGTTAATATTATTCTACGAAGGCATCCTTGGGGCACAGTGCATCCAATCTCGCTTAGCCAAACATGAGCTTTGCTTGTGAGAATTTCAAAAGACAGGGTTATGCTCAAATATGCATGGCATACTTATTGTTGTATTTTAAAAAGTTTTTTTTTAATAATTTTATTTCAAATTTCAAAGTTTTTATTCATATTGTTTTTTTTTTCTTTTAGCATTTTAATTTTTAGTGTAGCTTTTTTGTCCCACACCATTATTGTATTCCTTCCTTGTGTAGGTTAGAGTGTAAGAGTTTGTGTCCCAAAGTCACCCTAAGTTCTTGTGTAGTTCTTTGGCCTGTGTGGCCTAAATCCATAGTCCTTGTATAGGACCTAGGTTTTTGGTTAGCTGAAGGAAAAATCAACTGAAGTCCTTATGTAGGCCTCCAGCGGGAGCAAACGTATCATGTTCGGTAATAGGACCCCCGCTCTTGTGTAGAGCATATATCTTAGGTTTAGGATTAGAACCTCGGCTTATGTGGCTTAAATTGTCAGGTTCAGGATTAGGACATTGGCCTGTGTGGCCTAAATTATCAAGTTCGAGATTAGGACTCATGTCCTTGTATAGGGCATAAAGTCTAGATTCTTATGTAAGACCTTTACTTTTGTGTATGACATAAATTGTAGAGTCCTTGTGTAGGGCTGTAAAGGTTTGAGGTAAACCTAATTTAAAACCTCTGATAGTGAAATCTGATATACTCATGGGTTGAGTGCGTCAGCCGGGAGTGGAGTAAGCACGTACCCAAACCACTATATATATGATCGTGTTTAGGATTGTCTTTGCGCATTTATTTACTTATACTAATGTACTTTGAATGTTTAATTATGATGCATGATTAGATGAATGTTTAGGATTAATAAGAATCACATTCCATACACTCATATACACTATCTCTATAGGCTAGTTGCTTAACTTGCATATCTTGTGTATCCTATGTGATTGTATCTTAGTGATTGAACCCTCTTTAGTTTAATTGGCAAATTAGCTTAAACTAGGCAATTGTTGTTTTAAATAAGTATATATTTTTAATTGGTCCTAATCACCCCCCTCTAGGATGTAGCCTACATTCTATAGCTCCACCAAGCTACCGCACTTAAAGCATATCGGCCCATTATCACAATTTCACATGGGACAACTCGACTCGTCTGACTCATTCAGACCTGACTCAACCCGAACCAAATGGTTGAGTTGATCTGAACTCAAACCGAGTCGAGTTTGAGTTACCTAGTAACTCGACCCGACTTGTTTAGACTCGACTCGATCTGAAAGCCGACTTTACTTGGTTTCTTGTGTGTGTGTGTGTGTGTGTGTGAATTCTAACTCGCTCTAACCATACCCGACGCAATTATCCCAAACTCTCTACGGCCTGCATCCTCCTCTCCCAAGCTCGGCAGCCATCCACCCACCCACCACTACCCTCCTCTCTCTCTCTCTCTCTCTCTCTCTCTCTCTCTCTCTCTCTCTCTCTCTCTCTCTCTCTCTCCACTCCACTCCACTCCCTCCCTCATCTCTCAAGCATAGGCCCTGGCAGCCGCTCATCTCAAGCCGGGCAGCACCGCAGCAACTCGTCTGGATGATTAACACTCATCGACCAGCCGACTTTGCCTAATCAACATAATTTACTAGGATTCATTTTATTAATTTTTATTTGGGAGGGTTTGTGAAATTGGGGTCAGGTATGGTTGAAATCGTGTGCGTCCGAGCTGGATGTGGGGTGCGCCCAAGCTGGCTCGGGTCCGGCCGAGCAAGGTGTTGACCATGTGGTGCGAATGGGCTAGATGTGATGCCTCCAGGCTGGGTGAACCCTAAACCCTAATCCCTAATCCCTAACCCTAAACGCTAATCCCTAAACCCAAAACCTAATCCCTAAACCTAAACCTTAAACCTTAAACCAAATCCTTAAACCTAATCCATAAACTCTAAAATCTAAACCCTAACCCTAAACCCTAAACCCTAACCTGAACCCTAAACCCTAATCCCTAAACTATAAAACCTAAACCCTAAACCTAATCGCTAAACCATAAACCCAAACCCTAAACCCTAAACCTGATCCCTAAACCGTAACCCTAAACCCTAAACCCAAACCCTAATCCGTAAACCCTAAACTAAATCCCTAAACCCAATCCCTAAACCCTAAAACCCAAGCCCTAAACCAAATCCCTGAACCGTAAACCTAAAACCTAAACCATAAATCCTAAATGGCTAACGTGTTTTATTTTTTTAAATTAAACAATTTGTGGTTTATTTTTGTGAATTATGGATTACATTACCTATCGCTTAGCTTATTATTGTAAATTAGACAATTAGCCTAATGTGGTTTATTTTTGTAAGTGCTAATGTTTTAAGCACACAAGTAGATTGTCAAATTTCATAGACAAAATGTATAGTGTATGGTTCTTTAACTCACTTCAACATTTCAAGACTAGAACATAACCCAACATCTTAAGATTAAAAGGCGCAAAAGAATTTCAAGAGAAGAATCAACTGTATGACAACCTACAGGTAAAGAAGACCTTAGGAAAGACCCTAGGTTATAGTACATCTTAGTGGTTTTCTAAATTGTAACTTATTGTATTTTTGCATTAAAATTAAGGGGTGTTCGGTTAACCCAACCCTGTCTTCAGCCAGCCCTCGAGTCAGCCCGAGAGTGACCTAGTTCAAGTTTTCAACAATGTATAATTTTGAATTCCATGAATCGTAGGCCAATCAAACCCTGTCTTCGACCAGCCAAAGGAATTTCAGGCTAATCGAATTCTGTCTCGAGCCAGCTTAAGATCCGTTCAAAATTAGATCTCGTGAAATCTACTAACCGTTGAAACATAATCGTGAAAATCTGACCAGTCGAAGGGATTCTTAGGCTGACCGAAGCTCTAAACTTTTAGTTATAAATAAAGTTCATTTCTCACGATTTTAAGAAAAGAAAAAAGAGAGAAAAATACAAAGAAACAAAAGTGAGAAATCTTTTTTTCTTTTCAAGCTATTTGCATTGTCTTTTATATATTGTTTTCTTAGCTTATTCAATTCTCTTCTCAAGTATTGTTAAATTCAAATATAGAGTGGCCTATACTCAACTTGAGAATAGAGGATTTAATCTGCAGCTTTTAGGGTTTTGTTCTTTGAAAAATCATATATCCATATATCCTTTTTCGTTGTGCATACATTTGTTTATCTTCATTTAAGAAAAAAAAAAAAGGATTACCGCATCTACTGAGCTTCATCTTCAAAAGACTTCATCAATATCTTCGCTTCAGCTCACGTCTTCAAGAAGATAAGTTCTCTGATACCACTTGTAAATTGAGCAATCGATGTCCTAGAGGGGGGCTAAATAAGACTTAACTAATTTTTGATAATCAATCTCAGAAAATAAATTCAAAACAACAATCAATATTGAAATATTGATTTCAATTGAGTCATAGGACAACATTCACCTAATATCTTAGGTAGGACAACCTTATTTCGCGGCCTCATTGATTTCAGTATTTCAAGATAATAAATATTTTTAAAAAAAAAAATAATCAATCACCACAAGTGGTATCAAAGTGAGGTTGCTCTTGATTGGATTCACCTCTTAAAGCTAGATCTAGAGCTATAACATGTCAAATTTCGAAAGCTTATCCATATCCAGGCCACCTCCTTTTGATGGCTCTAACTATTCGTATTGGAAAGCCCAGATGAGGATATTCCTCAAATCCATAGATGAAAGTGTGTAGCAAGTCATTATGACTTAATGGTCCTGTCCTACGATGGAAGTAGTGGCCAAGGATAGAACCACGTCTATAAAAGAAATAGCCTACAATCTATGGATAAATACTCAGAAAAGTGAAAGTAGTGCTAATGTGAATGCCTTGAATGTTATAACTTGTGCCCTGTCACCGGATGAATTCAAAATCATCATTTCGTGTGAAATGGCAAAAGAAACTTGGAATATACTTGAAATGACCCATGATTGAACTAATATTGTGAAAAAAATCTAAGATCCAAATCCTCACAACCAAATTTAAGAAAATTCATATAGAAGAAAATGAGACATTCGTGAAATTCTATATAAAACTAAATGATATAGTTAACTCTATGTGAGGTCTTGGACAAAGTATCATTGAAAGTAAGGTTTATGCAAAAATACTAAGATCACTTCCTAAACAGTTCAATTCCAATGTTACTCGTATACAAGAATTGAGAGATATCAACAAAATGAAGGTTGAGGAATTAGTTGGATCTCTTCAAACATATGAGCTAAATTTCAAAGCTCCGAAGAACAAGTCCATAGCCCGCAAATCCTCTAAGTCCAAATTAAAGATAATAAATGAAAATTTAGATAATGAGAAAAATGAGGATAATATGGCGTTATTGGTGCAGAAATTTTTAAAATTTTTAAAAAATTTTATATATATATATATATATATATATATTCAAAAACCTTTTGACAAGTGAAAGGGAAATTCTAACTATTAAAAAGCCAAATCCAAAAACACCCAATGTTACAACTACTTTGGACATCTTGCTTCAAAATGTATTAAAAAGAATAAATTAAAAAAGAAAGGGTATGATTGTCACTTAGGGTGAATAATCAAAATCTGAATTTGATTCAGAAACTGATGAATCAGATTAAGAAGAAGTAAGAAATTAAAATGCATTCATGATAATAGCCGAAGTCACTACTGTGTAGTGAAACATCTGGATATGAAACTCCCGAGAGTGACTCTGAAACTGAAGAAGACCTTCAAAAAGGTTATGATACTCTCTTCAGAGAAAGTTACAAAATTGCAGCTTGAAAAATGCAGAATTTCAAAATCTTAAATATGATTATGAGAAATTGAGGATTGAATTTTATTCACTTCAGAGTTCAAATGATACTTGGAATTATACCCAAGGAGACAATAAATTTTAAAAATTATTAACCTCATCTCAATGGTATAATGATAAGTTTGGCCTTACTTGTAACAAATATAGCAATCTAAAGCTTAAAACTTTTACTCCTACTTTTGTGAAAAGAGAATCCTCAAACTCTAAAGTAGAAACTCGAAAAGGGAATGAGTTTGATTGTAAGAAGACTAACTTTAAAAAAAAAAAAAAAAACTCTTCCAAGAATTTTCTAAAATGAAAACCTTTTGCCAACAACCAGAGATATCAAAGAAGAGAAATTAACAATCCTCCTCTTGCTGATAGAATTTGTGGACTTACTCAAAGAGTTGTTAAAAATTAACTCAAACAAGAAAGGAGTAAATAGGAAAAAGAGAAATCATTAATTCCAAAAAAAAAAAAAAAAAAACAAACAAACAAACAAACAAAAGGAAAGAGGCTCTCCAAAGCATAGAACCATCATGAAGTGGGTTCCAAAGGTAAAGTGTCTTGTCATCCACACAGCTTTCAAAGTAAGTAACCATTCAAGATGGTACATAGACAGTAGATGTTCTAGATATATGACAAGTGATAAAGCCATTCTCTCAAATATCAACAAAATTGATGGTTTTCGAAGGTTTTTCAAATTTTTCGGTGTTTTAATTTTATCGAACACCGAGCAAGCAAGAGTTTCGAACTAGTGTCTATCATGGTCTTGCCCGAGGTGCAAATGTCTATTTACAAGGATTTTTTTTTTCAAACTGACACTCTGAGAACATTGACCAATCGATTCAAACGTCACGGGGGTGGTGAACTAGGTGGAGACCTGCGCTCTCTCCCCTCGAGAGGTAGGTTTTTGGGATGTAGTGGGCTAATTTTCTCTATTATGCCCAATCATCATGATGTAGTGAGGGCTAGGTTCTAACTCGGTGTCAGATTCATCAGACCCTCCTTTATTTCCTATGTCATGGAGCTCTCCAGGTTGTTGTAGCTCTGGTGGGATCGTCGTTGTGGTCCAATCAAGAGAGGGTAGCTCCTACCCCTTGCCCAGTTGTTGCTTGGGCAACTTAGTGAGGGTGAGTCTATGGTCGTGACCTAGTGGGTCAGACTCTGGATTTTGACTTGGATGGATGATTCCATCACTAACGAATTGGATTGGTGTGAAATGGGAGGGATGACTCATCTCTTGGCCCTTCTGCCTCCTCTTAGTATCTGCCTCCTCTAGTTCTTTCGGTGGAGGAGACTCATATCCCAGTCTTGCCTTTCCTACTCTTTCTTGAACCTTAATTACCTTGGTGGTATCTTGGTGTTCAAGGTAGTAGTTCAGGATTTGACATTGGCTGGAGTGAAAATATAGTTTGATTTTAAAGGACATACTGATGGAACATGATCCACTGCTTCAAATTGGAAGGTGTAATATGGTTTGTCTGTCTTGTTTCCATGCGTCAATAACTGGGATGTTAGGCTCCCCATGAATATTTATTTTAGTGAAAAAAAGTGGTTCAGGATCTGCCAGAATGTGAAGCACCTTATTTCCATGGATATACTTGACCCTCTGGTGGAGAGTTGAAGGTATGGCCCCAATTTCATGAAGCCAAGGTCAACCAAGGAGAAGATTGAATGATGAAGGCATATCCAACATGTGAAAAGAGATGGTGGATGTATCCGGGCCAATTTGTAGTTCAAGATCAACCTCTAATTGTGCTTGTCTTTGTGAATTGTTGAATGCTCTCACATTCATATTGCTTGGCCTGAACATAGATGGATCCAGTCCCAAATACAAGGCATTCCGAAGTGGGCAAACATTCAAACTTGAACCATTATCAATCAGTACTAGTGGGATGCTATTGTCCTTATGATGGACAGTTACATTTAATGACCTTGCATGGTCGCGACCTTCTGGCAACTCGTCATCTGAGAAAGTTATGGCTCGGGGCGCAAGGAGTTGCCCTATCAAGTGCGTGACCATTTCAGGCGCGGCTTCTCAGGAGATATGCGCATCATTTAGAGTTTTAGCAAAAATCTTCTGATGTGCTTGCAATGTACAGAGGAGTTCCCAAACGGATATTTAAGCTGGGATGGTTTTAAGCTAGGCCGCTACATCGTATGCGGTGTCGGCCTTGTGTGTCGTTCCGGACAAAGGTCCCTTGGGATCTCCTTTAACTCCTTCTTTTCGAAAGCATCTCCCATTAGGATGCATGTTTCCCACCTCAGAGCACTCTGGGTAATGCCAAGGGACTACCTTGTTGTCTGAGACCATTTCCATCCTTCCTTGAAGAACCAGAGGAAGTGAAGATTCTAGAGAAGGTAGAGGGTTAGTGATAACAGATGTGTGGTTTAATTGAGAAGCCAACGATGCCCCTAAGAGTAATAGGAGTTGTGAAGGAGGGTCTTCCTGGATTGTCCGGCTGGATCTAGCGAGTTCTTGTGGCATGTAGAACGGAAGAGGACATTGTTCTTGTGCATCAATGGGTAGATGGTATGGGTCATGACTGGGTATGGGTGACGGAGCCTTCCCCATAAGGACAACTGGTTAGTGGACTCCTGACTGATGGGGGTTGTTGGCATGTGTTGATGTAGAGGCTCTTCCTTTTAGGACCAATGGTTGATCCCATATTTGTTCCATGTGATGAGGAGGACTAGGATAAGGTTCAGGGGCCTTCCCTTGAAGGACCAATGGACGAGGGGGTAATGCCCCTTGCAGAATGAGTGGAGGAATCTCCATGTCATAGCTTTTGGCTGAGAATGCTTGGAAAATATGGGGGGAATATTCTCCCTAGATGGCATTGACAGTGGGAGTGTTGGAAGTGTTAGGGCATGCTTGATGTTGTGGCAAAGGATTTTGGATTATATTATTGCTATTAACAGCAGATGTTTCAGGGGGCATGATCGTGATCTGGTTCTAATCGATCAAATTTTAGATCACATGTTTCAAGGAGAACAACGTTCCATGGTATGACCTGGCCCTTGATAGAATGTGCAATACACATTTTCTTTGTAATTTGGAGAGGCCTAGGCTGAAGAGGTGCCAAGAGCTGCCTTTGGATGAGTGTGGCGAGAATGTCCGTGTATGATTGGGCCAATGGTGTAAATTGCATAGACACCTATGCCGCACCCGTTTGCCTGTTCTGGTTTGTGTATCGTGGATTCCACCTAGGTTGCTGCTGTTGAGGGTGGTATTGTTGTTTCTGTAGAGGATTTCTTAACATTCCTTGTGCAGAGGCAACGACATTGTTAGTTTCCACTGGATGAGGAGCGACCATATCTCTATTTTTTATTCTGTATTTTCTTCAAGTTTCGATTTTGTACCGAGGTAGACTGGTGGGGCTATGGTGCAATTGTGTCAGTTCTTATTCCGGCCTCCACCTGTTCCCCTGCACGGATTAACTGAGTAAAATTGGAATACAGGTATAAAATCAGATATCCTGATATATTTGGATTGGTCGAATAGACAATCATAGAGATCTATTCTTCTTCATTGATTGGTGTTTTCATTCATGCAGCCATGACTCTCCATCGCCCCACGTATGCAGACAGTGTTTCGTTGCTCCTTTACCTAAGGGCTGCCACATCTGACCTTCGGGGTGTTGCATTTAGATTGTATGCAAAATGATCTACAAAGGCTTGAGACAATTGTTCCCATGTTTTAATCTTGTGATAGTCCAGAGACGTATACCAATCTAATGCATCACCCCTTAGGGATTTTCGGATAGATGGATCAATGCTCCATCATCTTCTGATATGGCATCAAGTAATGTGCAATTGGACATCCCGTGCCATTGTATCATTGAAACTTGGGTACCTCAAAGTTTGTAGGTACCCTAGCATCGGGGAATGGGCAAAGTCTCTAAATTTTGTGGACGAGAGTTCCACCCCATGTTTTTTTAAGTTCATTTCGCATGGCCCTTAGTTGGTTCTCAAAGTGTTCCCAAAGTCGATCAAATTCATTTGGTTGAGACAAAGGAGGCCGTGCCCCTTCTGGCATTCGGTTAGCCTCTTCTTCATAATGGTTGACTTCTTCGATGTTCCTATGTTCCTCGATCAGAGGGATTGAGTGCATGGTGTGGTGAGGGAATTAGGATGCAGTCCCGCCGAGAGGGCAATCTTGGATGGATGGATATTCATGAACAATAGGTATTTGATGTGGTTGACTGGGTGAAAATTGAAATAAATTCCTACCAGTAGAAGGTTATTGGAATTGACCAGACTGCGATTGACTAGAATGTGATGGTTGACTCCCATCAGGGGGATGATGTGTTGGAGTTTGAATTGCTGTCACTGGTGGGTTTTGAAAGTAAACCCGATTTTCGTTAAGGGGAATGGGTTGAAATTGATTAACAGTTGGGTCTGATAGACCTACATGGATGCTTGGTGGTTGCATGTTATGAATGAGTGGTGTCATTTCCGCTTGAATGTAGTTCACAATATTCTCTAACGTGTTTTAGCTGCAGGCAAGATCGGTTATCGAGGGAGTGGATGCGACCGATTGAGAGGCTTGTTGTCTTGGCGATTTTGGAGGAGTTGGAGGATTGTCACCTTGAGCTGACATTGGTGCTTATGCATGGGTTTGGATGATGTTTTGATAGGTACGTAATGATTGTGCAGGGCGACGAACCCGCAACTGATTTCTGGGCGCAATGGTTGCAGAATGGCCTGTTACTTCCTCGCAATGGGTATACCTTGCGATCACTTTTTTTTGGTATTTTCTTTTTCTCTTTTTTTTGTCTTTTTTTTGTGTTTTTTCTTTTCTTTTTATAAAAGGAAAATGTACAACAGAACGTAAATGTCAAGAAAATACAGGAAGACCAGTGCACACTATAACAGAAAGGTAAATGGACCAGTGAGAACTGGACTGCAGAAAAATAAAAGGGACCAGTGGCAACTGGAATGCCTAAGGCAGGCAGGAAAGTAAAGTGGACCAGTGTAAACTGAAATGCAGTATGCTTGCGAGAAAGTAAAAGAGACTAGTATAGACTGGAATGCAGGATGCAGACAAGAAAGTAAAGTGGACCAATATAGACTGGAATGCAGGATGCAGGCAGGAAAGTAAAGTAGACCAGTATAGACTGGAATGCAAGATGCAAGTAGGAAAGTAAATAGACCAGTATACACTAGACAATTAGCGAATTAGTGTGTTAGTAGGAAACCAGTATTTACTGAAATATTAAAAGCATGATATAAAAAGTAAATAAGACCAGTATTCACTAGAGTGTGGAAAAATAAATATGCCGAATTTATAAAAACCCCATAAATTGAAAAATCATGTGTTTCAAGTTGGGCTTAGGATAGTAACTAGCACAAACCCTAGTGGAGTCGCCATTCTGTGAACGCCTTACCCCACACATGCGCACAAGCATGGCGGTGCCCTCGCTTTGTTGGATTTCGTATTGATTTTGTTATTGTGAGCGATGTGTGCTATTGAATCAGGTGTCAAATGTATTTGATTTGGAGTCGTCACTAGCCAAATGAAGCATAAAATCAACAGCCGGCTAGGAACCGTAGAATCGCTTTGGAGTTAGGGAATCTCACGATTTCCTAACTCAAGTGACTCCCGCGGTTGGTCTACAGCCGTAGATTCTGAGTAAGGGCCTCAGTGATGGAAAAGGAAGGGTTTAAGCACCTTTTTCAGTCCACACAATGTGCGGTCTTTACTTCACAAGATTTGTAATTTTTGGAGATTTGATGGAATTTCGGCATTTTATACTTGGTCATGCTTCACATAACTCAAGTGGGCCAGGCAGGCAAAGATAAGAAAAAAAATTTATCTAGTCTTACATCAAAAAACCAAGTGGCCCTAAGTAGGCAAATAAAACAAAACAGTTAATAAGATAAAATGCTAACTAGCCTTACTCCACATGATTTAATATCATGGACAGGCAAATAAAGTGAAAATTGGAAGATGGAGAATAATACATAATAAAGTGTGGAAGTAATTAAGGCAAAATGTGTGGAGTGGAATGCAAATTAAATAGAAATGGACAAATTCTTAGCTTTTTCTACTCATTCGATGGTCATTTTTGTCTCCTATGTTGGGCGGCATGTTAGCACGTTGGAAATCTTTAAGGTACTTTGAGTAGCACCTCCAGGCAAACTCCAACCCTCTGACCCTCTCTGTATTTTTTTATTTATCTTTCTGCTCTCTATTTTCTCTCTCTCACTCTCTGTTTCTCTTTATATGCTTAAACTCTCTGCCTTAGCTTCTCTCTCCCTTTTGATTTAGCCTCTCTCCTGCATGGCCTGGGTGCCTTATATAGGCATCGACCCCTGTTGCGGACAACCCATAGCTTTGGGTCATGTTGTGGGCGCCCACACTAACTTGTGGGCCATGTCTGAGATGTTTGCTTGTATATTTATTATAATATTATATATATATATATATGGAGAGAGAGAGAGAGAGAGAGAGAAAGTGATTATTATTTTTTGTTTTTTTCTTGCAAATGTTTAAACGCTCATATTTTCTTTTTTACTTGTCCATTTTGTATAATCTTTATCTTGTTGGAAAGATAATCAGGTAAGCTTTCTAACAAGATTAGAATTACTTCAATCGGACCTCGTTTGATGTGCCGAAAATACGTTCGTCCAATATATGAAATCAGTTGTTTGCAATTTGACCAATGGTTTACCTTTGATGCATTATGATCATTTGAAACGTCGTCTAATAAGCTTTTTATTGCAACTGGAATCATCTCAATTAGATCCCGTTTGACTAGTTTAAAGCACAGCCAAAGTTTTTCCGATTTTGGTCAATCGGCAATACGTGGTTTTGATAAACAGGCCGGATCTTCCTTATCATGATTCGGATTCGACGAAACTTAAATTTGTTAGGAAGATCATTTAACCACATTTCCAATGAATCATAAATCATCCTAATCAGCCAAGATTTGCCTCCAATAATACCATGACCATTTTATATATCAGGATGACTGTACTTTTCCTTAAATTTGAAGATATGGCCTTTTAATCTCAACACAATGCTACCTGGAAGGATTGAATGATACAGAGAGTGATCTATGGGTAAAGAGTATTCGTTTTATCCATTTTTGCATGTCGGTTACATGATACAGAGAGTTTCAGGGGTTTTGGAGTTCAGACACTCGGCCATGATCGAATCGCTATTGGATTTGATGTCAGCCAATCTGGTCCATCGATTATTTCCGACGTGTGCCAAGTATGCTTCCAGCGTGATCCATTTGGGTTTTCAATTATTTTCAAGTCAGCAGGAGATAATTGATTGAAGTCAAGTTGAACCTCAAAGAATAGCGTGTCCTTGTTTTAGGTTGGGTGTCTATAGTGGGCATCATTGTCACCACAGCTTCCTATGGTGTGGTCCACTTAAACCTTAGATCTAGGTAATTTTTGGGTTTATGCCCTAAATTTAGATTTTAAAATGGATGGACGGCGTGGATAAAACACATAAATACGGTGAGCCCCACAGAGCCCAGGAAAGTCCGTCTCTAGCAAAGCACCTGGCGGGGGTAGCAGCCAATCCGCCCCAAACAAAACATGGTGGTCTCATTATGCAACCGTGAAAGGCATCTCCATGAACTGTTTTTTTGTTGCTTGGAATACCTTTGTTTTGGATGGGATTGAATCTTGGAAAGTCGAATCTTTCGGATTATGGTCCATCCACAGTTGGGTCAGAGATTACAGCGATCCGGATTTTTGTACAAGTATGCTACGTGTACGGTTGGAGACTCACTATCATCTACTACTCTAAAGTCTCTGACCCGTTATTATAATACTCTCCTATTTATTTATTTATTATAGAAAAAGGTCTGTAGGTTAAGGTAGTCCAGCTCCTCAAAAGCTTCCAAATGGCATACATGTGTGCCATCCAATCCATCCATTACATCCGCTCCGCTATTTAGACAGACTTACTGGTCCAAATTTCAGACTTTTATACTCATTTGGTGGGCCTTTCATTCATTGTGACCCACACGATTAGTGTACCACCCTGGGTTTTGGGCCGGAGTGTTGAACTGGTCTCACCTGATGTACGGACTGGTACTCATGTACAGCTATCCAGACCATCCAAATTTTAGGACAGATTAAGGATGGAAAATCACACTAATCAAGAGATTCCAACCATCCAATTGATGGCTATAAAAAATGAACGACTAAAAGAAGAATAGTGAGTGGTCCATATTGGAAAGGGTAAATAAGATGGTTACTGTTGTTTTTTCCATGTAACATTTGGGCCATGCTCCATCCACGATTGGCTGAGGGATTTCGAAGGTCTGGATTTCCGTACACTAGGCCATGTCTATCATTGGACGTTCACCATGTTTCTTTAAATGGTGCTAAACCACATTAGGAGTCTAGCCAATACAAGTACCGAAAAAAAAAAAAAAAAAACTAATAGTAATAAATAGGGTGGGCCCATCTGAAGCGGGTCAGCACGGAAATAGAGGCAAAGACCAAAATCAGGTAGCAACGACAACAAACTCACGTGGCTTTGCACATGACCAGCTCTCGCTCAAAGACAAAGGCCTGCCAAATTACCATGTGAGCAACACCTTTGTAAGAGATGGCCCAACAGGCTCTGGACCATCATCTTAGTCCTAAGTGCTAGTAAACGTCTGAATAGGGAACACATGTGCAACTACTGAGGCAATCAACAGTTGGGGCCCCTTCATCAATGACTTTAGAAGGGAAAAAAAAAAAACCACCTTAGCTGATGGATGGCTTACATTCGTTGCTCTAATTCGACGGTTATGATTGTCCAAATCTGATCCGCTTGATGATGGGACCCGCCAGATGACTGGTTTATATCTCAAACGTGCATGCTAATTAAGGTTAGCATTCAGACTAAATGAATTGGGAGCTGGGGTGTTCGTTTTTTACACGTGGGGACCATGGTCTTCATTTAAACGGTCGATATGATGGTATTCCCAGATTGGAAGGCCCGAGCCGCGGAATATTTGACCTGTTTCCAGCGGATGTGGACTACTGCTGTCTTTTCTTTCCTAGCCGTCTAAATTTTACGTCTCGGATATTTTTGGTATAGGCCATCCAAAGTGGATGGCAGTGCACGAACTTGGACAGTCCAATCAATCAATCCCAACTGTCCATTAAGTCCATAACACATTTCCATGCAAACATCACACCGCCCAGATGGTCCAATTCATCCTTGATTATTTAACCTTATTTTATACCGCCATCCATTTTCAAAACCATAGATGGATGGTCACATTTGCCTAAGAAAAGTGATTCTTTAGAATCATAAGCAATCCATGTTGGGCCCTAGCAAACATATGGATCAGATTACTGATCGGACCCAATTATTTGTAAAGTTTCTTGGCGATCCATATGAAAGTCCATCGATCATACCGTTCATATTTGTCGTACCCGCGAGATTTTTACTTGATTTCACATGAAATATTGGCCGAACCTAATGAACGGTCTAGATCAATGGATTAGACTGTCTAAGTTTCCGAATGCAAACAGGAGCACGAGAGCGTTTCTCTATTAGTAAATATTTTGAAAGCACTAGGGCATTTTCATGTCTACATCTCTTATAAATGTATGATAATGTATGCATGTGCCACTCATACACAACCTATCCTGCGTGAGAGAGAGAGAGAGCGACATATGGTGTCCAAGGTGGTGGCCAACTGCAACACAAGGAAGAATGAAGGGCTGAAACAAGTGCAAGAGAAAGAAGAGTGGATGATGAAGAAGGGAAAGGGCCAGCAACCACAACCACAAAAACATGAGGTAGTGTTGCAGTGCAACAAAGGAAAGGCGTCCAAGTTCAAGAGGAGCAGTTCCATTGGAGAGGAAGATGCTGTTTCCTCTGCCATCCTCCTCCTTGCATGTATTGCATGTTCTCCCTCCACCTAGCTTCCCTCCCTACCTTCTCAACCCTCATCTGACTTTCATCTTTTCTTCTTAGCCATCCATCTTTCTGCCCTGGCTCACTTCCAGTAACTTCCATCGTGGAGTATTAAAAATCCCACCTTAAAAATATTTCTGACATACTATAGGCTTTAGGAGTTGTATCAGCTTCTCTCTCTCTCTTTCTCTCTCTCTCTCTCGTGTGTTGCCTCTTTCTGATGTGGGAGGCTTTTTTTTTTTCTTTTGTAAATTAAATTGGCTTTGAGATGAAATAAAAACGTTACTGGGATTTCTATATTTTAAATGAGAAAGATAGAGAAGAATTTGATACTCTAGCAAGGTGTTACATATGATACGCAGGCGCCTAAAATTATTTAGAAACGCACGTGGCATGCAAGTAATCAAATTAAACTCTCCAAATTATCTCCCCTAGTGTAGATGTACCAGGAGCTACTATGCTTATTTAATTTTCAGACAGTAGGATTGGTGGACATTTATTTGACTGTTAAAAATTAAAAATATTCAATTACCCAATTTCAACGAACAAGTGTCCACAAGTTAGTGGTTAGGACTGTCCAACCAAATATGATGTTGGGAGTGTTTGTTGGCGATAGGGAGCTGCACAATCTAGTGGATTTTTTAATATATGCCAATGTACAAGTTCTGAGAGCCTGCGTATGAAGCGTTATACGCAGCAGGAGTATCGTATAAGACCTCATTTCAAATCCGTACGACGTTCAAGCTTTTAAAATAAAGCCACTTTATGAGTGCGGGGGCCATGAACTCAAAAATAATACATGTCTAAACGTGGAAACAAATCCTCGAGGCCCACTCTCCATCATCCGAACCGTTCATCCTTTAGTCTCCACATCACTTGATAAGTAATATGTTAGGATAGAGCTGTAAGATGCTCGATCGAGAGAAACAGAATTCCTTTTGTTCGATCCATCAATGATACAGGACTGAGCGGCGATCTCGTGGGTCTCATCATCAGATTGTCCATGATCCGATATTTTTCTTATCAGAAGATCATGCCATCCTATCAAAATTGATGAGTACATGGGACACATTAATGGAGCCCAACATGATGTTGCGTTTTATTCACGCTGTCCAATTTTTCCAGCTCATTTTAGGGCATCAAGGCAAAAATGATGCGCATCCGAATCTCAAGTAGACCATATATACCATAGAAATCAGTGACCATTGAATGCCAATTTGTGTGGAGCCTATCAAGGATGGGAGATTTGATGAGTTTTAAACTCCTCTGGCCTCACCCGTATAAAACATGACTAGGTCCCTAATCTAATATTATCCACGTAAGCTACAGCTCCATCACAATTTCTCTAAAGAGTGTAAGGAGAGCAAGATCTCGACAATCTGATTTCACAGCCACAACAATATAACAAAGTAAGCCATCTTCTTCATTTGTCTTTCATATTCAATGCACACTAGCTCCTTTTGCTATTCTGCGTCTAGATATTTTATAGGGCATACAATCCCCACTACTTTCAGTGGTATGCTTGAGTTTGGATTTATATCCTTTTCAATTCATACCTTAAAATGAGCACACAGCGTGGATAAAATTCACATGACATTAAGTTCTCAAAGCTTAGACCACGTCATGTCATGCCACAAGAACATCCTGTGACACCCACAGCATGGATACAATACACCCGCACTACAACAAAAATGGGTTTAGCTGGCAATTTCGGAGTGGTCTTTTTCCGGCACTGAGCAAAACCGGGCACTCCTGAGCGGGTCTATAAATACAAAAGAAATGAAAAAACGAAAAAAAAAACAAAAAAAAACTACCCATCGGAATCCCAGCCCCAACTCTCTCCTTCTCCCCGCCCTTGACACTCTCTCTCTCTTTGCAACTCCACGACGCGATGGAGTCATTTCAGCGACTCTGAAACTTGCGGCAGCAGCTTTAATTGTATTGCATCATTTTTTATGTTTCAAATATTAAAAAAATGCAGGTTTTTCAATTGAATTATATATAATAAAAAAATATTATTGGCCCATTGGGGCGACTTTTACCGGCGCTTGGGTAGATTAGCGGCACTTTTTCTGTGAAAAAAGTGTTCAGAAACAGTACTTTTACAGGTGCTTGGCCAGAGTATAGCCGACACTTTCTAACTTATGCCGGCGCTTCTGTCATACATAACATCGACACCAGAAGAGTCGGTAAAGGCTGACTGAGGGCCGCAAAAGGTACACTACTAGCGGCGCTGAGACAAGCGCCACTGACAGTATTCTAGCACCGACGTCTTCATTTCTCGGCGCTTGCCTAGCGCCGGGAAAAGAAATTGGCGGCGCTTTCCCTGTGACGGGTGCAACAGGCAATCCACTTCCGATGGTTAGCAGATACCGAGCCTGTCCAATGAGAGATTTAGAAGACCAAATAGTGGACCCACATGTTGGTAAGGGTGGCAATGTGTTGGGCAGCCCAACCAATGGGACGAACAGGACCCAGCTATAGGCCAGGCTTGTACCTACCAACTTTTCCCCTTGGGCCTGGCATGCATGACGATCAATTCTTTAGTCAGGCATCAACTTATTAAGTCATTTTACCCCAACCTGGTCTGACTTACCCGAGCTGAGCTCACCCAACTTTGTATGTACATGTGTTACATCTTACAATGGCATACCAATCCATCTTGAATGTAGATAGTTGGTTTCATTCTTCTATAATGTCTATTCCTTTGTAGGTGTGGCCCACTAGTAGATAGATTAAGAACATTCAACTGGGAAATTGAGATTTATCAATTTTTTGCTAGGCTGAGCTGGGTTCGAACTAGGCCTAACTTCTTCTTCTTCTTTTTTCTTCACGGCTTGGGCTTCGGCCTCCTCGGTGCAAAAGGACAAGGTAAAAATCAGGTAACCAAACATCCACCGTACACATGATTACTTGCTAGCCCATCCGGATTGTCTAGATCATTGGCTCAATCTGAGATAAACATGGCCCAAAATTACTCCACAGGGATGATCCTAATCATACTTTATTAGATATAAAAATGGACGGTTCAAGTTGCACTCGAAGGTAAGTACTATGATTGACAAGTGGGACCGCGTCCAGTATTTAGAACGGTTGGTCCTTCGAGTCATACCAGGAACCAATGTTAGGAACTTCTTAAGTTGAACGTGGACAGTTACAGTATTTCTCTTCTTAACCGTTAAATTTGTAGATAACGTAAAGCGTTAATATTATTCTACGGAGGCATCCTTGAGGCAAAGTGCATCTAATCTCGATTAGCCAAACATGAGCTTTGCTTGTGAGAATTTCAAAAGACAGGGTTATGCTCAAATATGCATGGTATACTTATTGTTGTATTTTAAAAAGTTTTTTTTAATAATTTTATTTCAAAATTCAAAATTTTTACTTCTTTTTTTTTTTTTTTTAGCATTTTAATTTTTAGTGTAGCTTTTTTGTCCCACACCATTATTGTATTCCGTCCTTGGATAGGTTGGAGTGCAAGAGTTTGTGTCCTAAACTCACCCTAAGTTCTTGTGTAGTTCTTTGGCCTGTGTGGCCTAAATCTTTAGTCCTTGTATAGGACCTACGTTATTGGTTAGCTGAAGGAAAAATCAACTAAAGTTCCTATGTAGGCCTCCGGCGGGAGCAAACGTATCGGGTTCTGTAATAGGATCCCTGCTCTTGTGTAGAGCATAAATCTTAGGTTCAGGATTAGGACCTCGGCTTGTGTGGCTTAAATTGTCAGGTTCAGGATTAGGACATTGGCCTGTGTGGCCTAAATTATCAAGTTTGAGATTAGGACCCATGTCCTTGTATAAGGCATAAAGTTTAGATTCTTATGTAAGACCTTTGCTTTTGTGTATGACATAAATTGTAGAGTCCTTGTGTAGGGCTGTAAAGGTTTGAGGTGAACCTAATTTAAAACCTCTGATAGTGAAATCTGATATACTCATGGGTTGAGTGCGTCCGCCGGGAGTGGAGTAGGCACGTACCCAAACCACTATATATATGATCGTGTTTAGGATTGTCTTTGCGCATTTATTTACTTATACTAATGTACTTTGAATGTTTAATTATGATACATGATTAGATGAATGTTTAAGATTAATAAGAATCACATTCCATACACTCATATACACTATCTTTATAGGCTAGTTGCTTAACTTGCATATCTTGTGTATCCTATGTGATTATATCTTAGTGATTGGACCCTCTTTAGTTTAATTGGCAAATTAGCTTAAACTAGGCAATTGTTGTTTTAAATAAGAGTATATTTTTAATTGGTCCTAATCACCCCCCCTCTAGGATGTAGCCTACATTCCATAGCTCCGCCAAGCTACCGCACTTAAAGCATTGCGGCCCATTATCGCAATTTCACATGGGACAACTCGACTCATCTGACTCATTCAGACCTGACTCAACCCGAACCAAATGGTTGAGTTGATCTGAACTCAAACCGAGTCGAGTTTGAGTTACCCAGTAACTCGAACTGACTCGTTTAGACTCGACTCAATCTGAAACCCAACTCTACTTGGGTTCGTGTGTGTGTGTGTGTTCTAACTCGCTCTTACCCTACCCGACGCACCTTATCCCAAACTCTCTACCGCCTGCATCCTCCTCTCCCAAGCTCGGCAGCCATCCACCCACCCACCACCACCCTTCTCTCTCTCTCTCTCTCTCTCTCTCTCTCTCTCCACTCCACTCCCTCCCTCATCTCTCAAGCACAGGCCCTAGCAACCGCTCATCTCGAGCCGGGCAGCACCGCAGTAGTTCGTCTGGATGATCAACACCCACTGGCCAGCCAACTCTGCCTAATCAACATAATTTACTAGGTTTCATTTTTATTAATTTTTTTTGGGAGGGTTTGTGAAATTGGGGTCAGGTATGGTTGAAATCGTGTGCGTCCGGGCTGGATGTGGTGTGCGCCCAACCTGGCTCGGTCTAGCCGAGCTGGGTGTTGACCATGTGATGCAAAAGGGCTAGATGTGATGCGTCCAGGCTGGGTGTGGACCGTGTGGTGATTAGGCCGGCTCAAGTGTGGTTATGCTAGCTATGGTGCATCCGGGCTGGCTCAGGTGTGGTCAGGCTGCTTGTGGTGCGTTAGGGCTAGCTAGGGCTGAGCCATTTCCAAACCCTAAACCAAAACCCTCCATAAACCGTAAAACCTAATCCCTAACCCTAAAGCCTAAACCTTAAATCCTAACCCTAAACCCTAAACCCTAATTCCTAATCCCTAACCCTAAACCCTAAACCCTAAACCTAAACCCTAAACCCTAAACCAAATCCTTAAACCTAATCCATAAACTCTAAAATCTAAACCCTAACCCTAAACCCTAATTCCTAAACCCTAAACCCTAACCTAAACCCTAATCCCTAAACTATAAAACCTAAACACTAAACCTAATCGCTAAACCATAAACCCAAACCCTAAACCCTAAACCTGATCCCTAAACCGTAACCCTAAACCCTAAACCCAAACCCTAATCTGTAAACCCTAAACTTAATCCCTAAACCCAAACCCTAAACCCTAAAACCCAAGCCCTAAACCAAATCCCTGAACCCTAAACCTAAAACCTAAACCATAAATCCTAAACGGCTAGCATGTTTTATTTTTTTGAATTAAACAATTTGTGGTTTATTTTTACAGTACTTATTGCTTAGCTTATTATTGTGCATTAGACAGTTAGCCTAGTGTGTTTTTTTTTTTAAGTGTTAATGTTTTAAGCACAAAAGCATATTGTCAAATTTCATAGACAAAATGTATAGTGTATGGTTCTTTAACTCACTTCAACATTCCAAGACTAGAACGTAACCCAACATCTTAAGATTAAAAGGCTCAAAAGAATTTCAAGAGAAGAATCAACTGTATAACAACCTACAGGTAAAGAAGACCTTAGGAAAGACCCTAGGTTATAGTACATCCTAGTGGTTTTCTAAGTTATAACTTATTGTATTTTTGCATTAAAAATAAGGGGTGTTCGGTTAACCCAACCCTGTCTTCAGCTAGCCGACCCATCTCGAGTCAGCTCGAGAGTGACCTAGGTCAAGTTTTCAACAATATATAATTTTGAATTCCATGAATCTTAGGCCAATTGAACCCTGTCTCCGGCCAGCCAAAGGAATTTCAGGCTAACCGAATTCTGTCTCCGGCCAACCTAAGATTCGTTCAAAATCAGATCTCGTGAAATCTACTAATCGTTGAAACATAATCGTGAAAATCCAACCAGCCGAAGGGATTCTTAGACTGACCGAAGCTCTAAACTTTTAGTTATAAATAAAGCTCATTTCTCACGATTTTAAGATAAGAAAAAAGAGAGAAAAATACAAAGAAACAAAAGTAAGAAATCTTTTTCTTTTTCAAGCTATTTGCATTGTCTTTCATATATTATTTTCTTAGCTTATTCAATTCTCTTCTCAAGTCTTGTTAAATTCAAATATAGAGTGGCCTATACTCAACTTGAAAATAGAGGATTGAATCTGCAGCTTTTTGGGTTTTGTTCTTTGAAAATTCATATATCCATATATCCTTCTTCGTTGTGCATACATTTGTTTATCTTTATTTGAGAAAAGAAATGATTACTGCATATACTGAAGCTTCATCTTCAAAAGACTTCATCAATATCTTCGCTTCAGCTCATGTCTTCAAGAAGATAAGTTCTTTGATACCACTTGTAAGTTGAGCAATCGATGTCCTAGAGGGGGGGGGGGGGGGGGTGAATAAGTGTAACACCTTGAAAATCGGGGGTCGAGCAGGTACCCAACTCCCGAGTTCCAATGCATCACTTATGCAACAAATATAATGATGATTTGATGTTGTCCATGTTAGTGCATAAAACATGAATGAGAGTAAGCTAAATCAGCGAATCATACTCAAGGGACAGTTGAATTCTCGCAAGCGGAAGACTGTGATAAGGGGAGACCATATATATGTACCATTGTAAGTCCCTAAAGTATGAACTCATTGCTAGGTTAAATAGTTACAAGTACTGATTCAAAATATAAAATGTCAAAAGAGTGGTAGTTCTCTACAACCATAAACCCTAAAGCCCCGTCGATTCAGAACGGTCTATATAAACCCGCCTGAATACTGCATATATGAGAATGCCTCCTCATTATCCTCAAAGTCCGGCTCCGCCTCGTAGGCTACGCCATCATCTGAACCTACAACAGGGTCTGGTTGGTGTATACAATACCGTCCCGTAACGTGGGAGTGAGTGATCAACTCAGTGGAACAATAAAGCAAAGGTTAACATGTTATCAATTCAGTCAAGCAGTAATGATAACGCAATATAAGCAAACATCCCTAAGTACTGTGATTAATGAAAGAATGATATGAAATAATGATGCATGCCCTCTCCTGCGCTCCCTCAGCGACTTCATCTCATGATCGTGGCATGCAACCCTTCCTCAGTGCTTAACTTACTACACCAAACATACACGTAATGCGGTGCATGAACATGATTACCGAGTTTCTTATTAGACCCATTTCATATAGCAGGATTGGAAAGCTAAGGTACTTCCCTTATATCAATTCTCAAATGATGATCCATTCTAGGGTCGTCAATCCTAGTAAATCTTATACGATGTTACGGTTCTAGGTCACTCCAAAGGGCTCGTCACCTTATCAGTGCAAGCCTAGTATATACTCTGGTTGTTACGTAAAGGCTCGTCGCCTCTACGCGGTCTTAGAGTATGCTCGAGGTCACTACAAAGGGCTCGTCACCTTATCAGTGTAGGCCGACAACTCGAATACAGTGTCCCATACCACCATATTCGGCTCACGGGTTTGTATTGCTCACTGGACACTACGGGGAGGCTCGTCACCCCAGCGTAGGCCGACAGCTCGACCACAGTGTCCCATACCACCATGCCCAACTCATGAGTCTTAGAGAATTGAGGTACCAAGGTTAAAGGGGTTTTCACTGGTGAGTTTGGTACCTTAGATTCAATCAGTAGCGTCCATACATGGTGAACATTAATCGGGTTACTTGACGAGCTCGACTGGTACAAGCGCACATCGAATTGATCAACATGAAGTGCACAAGTACTTCGTGTGGCCTAACCACTATCGACAACCGAAGTACAGCTCGGACTCATCGAACACGTCCTGTGGGGTGAAAGCAACCTCAGCCACGAAATCAGGGCCTTTTACTGATTACCTGGACTATATCATAGTCCAAGCGCATTCCATTTCAACAGATAATCATATAAGAAAATCAAGGCAGCAATGAATCAATAATTCAATTCATACAATCATTTGAGCACATTAGGGAATACAACTTAAACATGAATTCACACATATACATTCCATACCTAAATAGACACTATAGTATAAAATACATGGAGGAAATCATACACATAATTAAGGTAGTTGAGAATCATATCTCAACAATCATATAAAGTACAATTTACTAACTACTAGTTCATTCAGACATTTTTACAAACACTTAAACTACACTTTTTAACATACACAACGTATGTTGGCCATAACATGTATTGGGGCAAATCCTTTCATCAAGGAGTTGTTACACATACAACTAGTATAAACACACGACAATTAATCATGGCAAACACACTTTCAAATTCCATACGTATACAATCCTTTCTACAAATATATGGAATACACTAAACTCAATATAATTCATATATATCTGAAACGCGAAACAAACATCGCATTTGGCATGTGAAATAGTATCCACGTCAGTAATAAATTATTAACCGACATTGAAAGCCTTGAAAACTATAACCTAAACGTTTATAGTCTGCACCTTATGCCGGTAAACAAGTATCGAACTCAGTTTGTATACCGAGTTTTTGTCTACGGCACAATGGCAACCTACAACATGAAATAGGTTAGCTATTTCATGCTTTACACTATTTGAAACCCTAAAATAGATTAGGGTTAGGTTTTCTTACTTAGGAACGGAATCAGAATCGCCTGTATAGCGATACAGGAATGGTGGTTGAGTGCGTGGAATAGCGGGATCGAATCCCAGGAAGAATCGCCAACTCACTCTCTCACTTTCTCTCTCTTTTCTTCTTAGGGTTTGGAAATTCGTATGTGGTGAGAGAGAAGTGGGTTTAGGCCTTTATATAGGCCTAGGCCTGATGGAAATGACCCCAGGGCCAAGGTATACTTAGGTTATATCCAAAGGGCGCTTGTTTCAGCCCAATGGAGCACTTCTGGTTGCCCCTTTTCCACGTGTGGTCGGACTTAAACTCCCTGACCATGTGTAACGCCCTGAAAATCGAGGGTCAAGCACAAACTCGACTCCTGAGTTCCAACGCATCACTTATACAACATAAATAATAATGATTAAATGTTGTCCATATTAGTGCATTAAACATGAATGAGATTATACCAAAACAGTATATCATACTCCAGAGACAAGTGAATTTTGCAAGCGGAAGACTGTATTAAATGTATAAGATATATGAACTGTAGTAAGTCTCCGAAGTATGATCAGGTTACTAAGTTAAACATGTACATTTATACTCCCAAAATGTACAAAAAGAATATACATGTGTGCTCCAAAATATAATAATAATGAGTGTAATGATATCTAGTCGGCATCCCTGTAAGCCCCGTTAATCGGAACACGGTCTACATAGACACACCTGATAGCTGCATATAGGAGAAACCCTCCTCATCATCCTCAAAGTCTGGCTCCACCTCGCAGGCTATGCCATCATCTGAACCTATAACAGGGTTTGGTTGGTGTGTACAACACCGTCCCGTAACGTGGGAGTGAGTGATCAACTCAGTGGAATAATAAAGTAAAGATTAACATGTTATCAATTTAGTCAAGCAATAATGATAAAACAAACATATCAGACATTCCTAGATACTCTTATTAATGCAAGGATGAAATGTAAGCATGATGCATGCCCTCGCCTACACTCCCTCGTGCGACACCATCTTACGGTCGCGGCATGCTTTCTTCCCTCTGTGCTCTTCAACCCGAGGCACATGCAGTGCAATGAAATGAGCGTGATTACCGAGTTATTATTAGTCATTTTTATACAGTAGGATTGGGAAGCTAAGGTACCTCCCTTATATCAATTTCCAAACAATGATCCAATCTAGGGTCATCAATCCTAGTAAATCTCATAATATGTTACGGTTCTAGGTCGCTATAAAGGGCTCGTCACCTTATCAGTGCAGGCCTAGTGTACTCCTGTTGCTACGTAAGGGCTCGTCGCCTCTACGTAGTCTTAGCGTATACTCAAGGTCACTACAAAGCGCTCGTCACCTTATCAGTGTAGGCCGACAGCTCGAATATAGTGTCTCATACTACCGTATTCGGCTCACGAGTCTGGGTTGCTCACTAGTCACTATGGGGAGGCTCGTCACCCCAACGTAGGCCGACAGCTCGACCACGGTGTCTCATAACACCATGCCCGGCTCATGAGTCTTAGCGGATCGAGGTACTAAGGTTAAAGGGGTTTTCACTGGTGAGTTTGGTACCTTAGATTCAAGCAGTAACGTCCATACATGATAAACAGACATCGGGTCAATCGGTTACTTGACAAGCTCGACTGGTACGAGCGCACATCAAATTGATCGACATGAAATGCACGAGCACTCCATGTGGCCTAACCACTGTCGACAACTAAAGTACGGCTCAGACTCATCGAACATGTCCTGTGGGGTGAAAACAACCTCAGCCACCAAATTAGAACCTGTTACCGATTGCCTGGATTATTACATAGTCCCAACCACACTCAGTACCAACAAGAGTTCATGTGAGATAATCAAGCAGTAAATAATTCAAATCCTACAACCATTTAAGCATTTCAAGAAATACAATATAAACATGAATTCACACATATGTATCTCATAAGTAACCAGACAATATAATATATGGTACATAGAGGGATTTATACACATAGTTAAGGTAGTTGAGAACTTTATCTCAACGCCCATATCCAATACAATTCACCAATTACTTGTTCATATAGACAATTTATCAAGCACTTATACTACACCTATCAACATACATGACATACATCAGTCATAACATGTATTTGGGCGGATCCTTTCGCTAAGGAGTTGTTACAAATGCAACTATCCCCTATCCATGACAGATAATCATGGCAAACACGAATCCCAATTCTACACGCATTCAATCATTTCAACAAATACCTAGAATACACTATAGTCAATATAGTTCATATATATCTGAAACGCGAAACAAACGACGCATTCAGCATGTGAAATAACACCCACGTCAGTAATAAACCATTAACCGACATTGAAAGCCTTGAAAACCATAACCTATATGTTTATAGTCCGCACCTTTCGTCGGTAGACTCGTAACGAACTCAATTTTAAAGCTAAGTCTTTGTCTACGGCAGATTAGCAACCTATAGCATAAATTAGGTTAGTTATTTCATCACTTACACTATCTGAAACCCTAAAACAGATTAGGGTTAGGTTTTCTTACCTAAGAACGGGATTGGTATCGCCCGTATAGCGACACAGGAGTGGTGGCTAAGCACGTGGAGCGTCAGGGAAAGATCCCAACATCTATCTCTCACTCTCTCTCTCTCTCTTCCTCACTTTCTTCTTATTTTTTCTCTCTTCTTTCCCTTAGAGTTTGCAAAATTCGTATGGCATATGAGAGGAAGTGTTTAAGGTCCTTATATAGGCCCAGGTTTGATGGGAATGGCCCCAGGGCCAAGGTATACTTAGGTTATATCCAAATATGGACTGTTCCGGTCCAACGGAGCACTTCTGGTGGCCCCTTTTCCACGTGCGGTCGGACTTAAGCTCCCTGACCATGGATCTAGGTCAGGCTGAGTTTTCGTTCCGATCGAATTTACAGATCAACCGTGGCGGACCAGTTTCAGTTCAACGGTCACGGTCACTCGATCAGGGTCACAAGTACACCTTCATGTGTGGGACATTTATCCTGATCCAATGGTGCATTTGGGTCAGATTCTGACGGTCTGAATCTTTATATTTGGCCCACAAGTGACACGACTCAGATTACTTCAATTCTGATTTTTGTTTCTAAATATTTTCACGTTTCTCACACACTTTGCTCCGGGCTCAAGTTGTGCATTTCTAGACACAATCATGACTTGATTTCTGAAGGAGTTGTCAAGTCCAGTAATGCCGTCATATCTGTATCGTTTCGGGGTAATTAGACTTTCGACGTGCGGTCCAGGTCCGATACGGAGTTTCAGTGTGCTCCGGAGAGCAACTGAGTTTTGAGATGGATCCTAAGTTTCAAGATAATGTAGCATTAATGATTCTACTCATTTTAAGTCTTCTAGTTCATATTTAAAGTGGTTCGAGCTAATTCTATTGATTGTTCAGTTTAGCACTTAACTAAATCGTGCCCTAATTACGATAGAATAAGGTCCTAGGTCAGTTCTACGCCCCTTTCTTGCAATTTTAGTTGGTATATTATTTTAATTATTTTTTTAGCAGTTCTTTATCAAGTCCACTTCATCCATACCAAATTTCATTATATTTTGTTTTGTAGAAAAATTCTAAAAATTTGAGAAGCAGAAGCTATCCAAACTAATGATTTTCAGAAAGTTGCCCCAACAACCTATCTTTAACTATCTTAAATATTCTATTATATTTTTTAATTATTTTTATATAAAACTAGACTTATCAATCTTCAATATGGATTTTTAATCACCTAAATCAGAGTTATAACGAGGGAGATATGATTTTTCAAAGTCGGACATACATTGCAGAATTTTTTTGCCGAAAACCGGCCATCGGCCCGCTGCGGCCCTGCCAGGCCCGCTTGGCGACAAGGCCTCGCCAAACTGGCGAGCCCCTTGCCGGTCCCTGGACTCTGGGGTGATGGCTCACCCTAGGGGAGATGTCCTCCCACCCCCAGGGGTGCCGGATACATGCGGGACCTACCTCGGGTCCCCCCGAATTGTGTTGTTTGGGCCCCCGAGTCCGTCAAGGCATTATCGGGTCTCATTTGTAAACCAGAATGAGTTATTTGACGTGCAATATATGATTTTGGGGTAGGATAAGATAATCTATCTAAATAATCTATTTATTTCGTAAGATTCCAAAAGGTTAATAGTCAAAAGCCCATTTTATTTACGTATTTACCATTAACAGTAAGTTTTAGTTTAAGTATTGTTCTTCATCATTTAAACTTTAGGATTAGTATCTAATATGAAAATACTTAGAAAAATTTAAAGAATAAGGTGGTGAAAGGTGAGATTTTTGAAGGAAATGGGTTGAAAGGGGATTTGAGACTTTGGGATTGAGTTTTTGAGAAGTAATTAAGGTATTAGGATCGGCCCATTGTCTAAGTATGTCTAACTCCAAGTTGGGAAAAATCTGGGGTGTTACAGTTTGTTCTGCCGATGTCAGATTTTGATGTTATCCTAGGCATAGATTAGTTTGCTAAGTACCACTCCATCTTGGACTACTCTATGAGGATAGTACATTACCATGTATGAAAAATTTTCCCTGATCCGAGGGCCTATTTGGGTCAGATTCTGACGGTCTGAATCCTTAAATTTGGCCCGCAAGTGACACGACTCAGTTTACTTAAATTCAAATTTTATTTCTAAAGACATTCACGTTTCTCACACACTTTTTTCCGAGCTCAAGTTGTGCATTTTCAGACACAATTAAGACTTGATTTTCGATGGGGTTGTCAAGTCCAATAATGCGGTCATAGTTGTATAGTTTTGTAGTTATCGGACTTTCGACGTGCGGTCTAGGTCCGATACAGAGTTTCAGTGTGCTCTCGAGAGTAACCAGGTTTAGGGATGGATTCTAGATCTCAGGGTAATGTAGCGTCAATGACTCTACACGGTTTGGGTCTTGCAGATCATATTTAATGTGATTAGTGTTAATTTCACAAGTACTTTAGTTTAGCACTTACTATTCTTAACCTAATTGGTAAAGGTTCTGGTCCTGGGTGATTTTCGCCTGAGGTGGTACTCGGGTCCTTGTACGGATTTTTTCGAGACATTACAATAAGACTTAACTAATTTTTTATAATCAATCTCAGAAAATAAATTCAAAACAGTAATTAATATTGAAATATTGATTTCAATTGAGTCATAGGACAACCTTATTTCACGGCCTCATTGATTTTTGTGTTTCAAGACAATAAATATTTTTTAAAAAAATTATCAATCACCATAAGTGGTATCAAAGCGAGGTTGCTCTTAATTGGATTCACCTCTTAAAGCTAGATCTAGAGCTATAACATGTCAAATTTCGAAAGCTTATCCATATCCAGGCCACCTCCCTTTGATGGCTCCAACTATTCGTATTAAAAAGCCCAGATGAAGATATTCCTTAAATCTATAGATGAAAGTTTGTAGCAAGTCATTGTGACTTAATGGTCCCATCCTACGATGGAAGTAGTAGCAAAGGATAGAACCACGTCTATAAAAGAAATAGCCTATAATCTATGGACAAATACTCAGAAAAGTGAAAGTAATGCTAATGTGAATGCCTTGAATGTTATAACTTGTGCCCTGTCACCGGATGAATTCAAAATAATCATTTCGTGTGAAATGGCAAAAGAAACTTGGAATATACTTGAAATGACCCATGATGGAACTAATATTGTGAAAAAATCTAAGATCTAAATCCTCACAACCAAATTTAAGGAAATTCGTATGGAAGAAAATAAGACATTCATAGAATTTTATATAAAACGAAATGATATAGTTAACTATATGTGAGGTCTTGGAGAAAGTATCATTGAAAGCAAAGTTTATGCAAAAATACTAAGATCACTTCCTAAACAGTTCAATTCTAAGGTTACTCCTATGCAAGAATTGAGGGATATCAACAAAATGAAGGTTGAGGAATTAGTTGGATCTCTTCAAACACTAAATTTCAAAGCTCTGAAGAACAAGTCCATAGCCTTCAAATCCTCTAAGTCCAAATTAAAGATAATAAATGAAAATTTAGATAATGTGGAAAATGAGGATAATATGGCGTTATTGGTGCAGAAATTTTATAAAATTTTCAAAAATTATATATATATATATATATATATATATATATATATATTCAAAAACCTTTTGACAAGAGAAAAGGAAATTCTAACTATTAAAAAGCCAAATCCAAAGACACCCAATGTTACAACTACTCTGAGTTTGGGCATCTTGCTTCAAAATGTCCTAAAAAGAATAAATTAAAAAGAAAGGGTATGATTGTCACTTAGGGTGAATCATCAGAATCTGAATTCGATTCAGAAACTGATGAATTAAATCAAGAAGAAGTAAGAAATCAAAATGCATTCATGACAATAGCTGAAGTTGCTATTGTGAAGATAGTGAAATATCTGGATATGAAACTCCCGAGAGTGACTCTGAAAATGAAGAAGACCTTCAAGAAGGTTATGATGCTCTCTTCAGAGAAAGTTGCAAAATTGCAGCTTGAAAAATACAGAATTTCAAAATCTTAAATATAATTATGAGAAATTGAGGGTTGAAGTTTATTCACTTCAGAGTTCAAATGATACTTGGAATTATACCCAAGGAGACAATAAACTTTAAAAATTATTAACCTCATCTCGATGGTATAGTGATAAGTTTGGCCTTGCCTGTAACAAATATAACAATCTAAAGCCTAAAACTTTTACTCCTACTTTTGTGAAAAGAGAATCCTCAAACTCTAAAGTATAAACTCAAAAGGGGAATGAGTTTGATTGTAAGAAGACTAACTTCAAAAATAAAAAACTCTTCCAAGAATTTTCTAAAATGAAAACCTTTTGCCAACAACCAGAGATATCAAAGAAGAGAAATTAACAATCCTCCTCTTGCTGATAAAATTTGTGGACTTATTCAAAGAGTTGTTGAAAATTAACTCAAACAAGAAAGGAGTAAACAGGAAAAGGAGAAATCCTAACTCTTTAAAATAAAAAAAAAAAAGAAAAGAAAAAAAAAAAAGAAACAAACAAACAAAAGGAAAGAGACTCTTCAAAGCCTAGAACCATCATGAAGTGGGTTCCAAAGGTAAAGTGTCTTGTCATCCACATAGCTTTCAAAGTAAGTAACCATTCAATATGGTATATGGACAATGGATGTTCTAGATATATGATAAGTGATAAAGCCATTCTCTTAAATATCAACAAAACTGATGGTGGCTCAGTTGCATTCGAAGATTGTAGCAACTGCAAGATCATTGGCCAAGGTAATGTACATCTTCCTAACTTATCCATATTTTAAAATATTTTTTATGTTAAAGGATTGAAACATAACCTTCTTAGTATATCTCAAATCTATGACAATGATCATAGTGTAAGATTTTCTAAAAATGATCACAAAACTTCTGAAAATTGCTATATAATTGATGCTACTTGCTCAACAAACCTTTCATGTTATGTGGTTCAAATAGACGAGACTGAATTATGACATCTAACAAGTATAACTATGTGTGTCTTGTAGTGATTGATAATCTTATATATATATATATATATATAGATATATATATATATATATATATATATATATATATATATATATATATATATATATATATATATATATATATCTTAAAATACTAAAATCAAGGAGGTCGTGAAATGAGGTTGTCCTACCTAAGATATTAGGTGAAGGTTGTCCTAAGACTCAATTGAAATCAATATTTCAATATTAATCATTGTTCTGAATTCATTATGTAAGATTGATTATAAAAAATTGTTTAAGTCCTATTCACCCCCCTCCCTCCCTTCTAAGACATTGATAACTCAACTTATACTTTTTATGAATTAGACAATTAGTTGCCCATCTGAGGATTTACATGTGGCTAAACATAGATATAGTGTATTTTTTGTGGTATAGAAATCGCTCAAATTGTCCCACTTTGGACGTTCAAGGTTAGATAGATTGTGTGCTTTCATATAACCTATTTAAATGCTCATACTTTATTTGTGCTTCATCTCCACATTTCTCTTGGATATGTTTCTTCCTTTTTATTTCTTATGTCAAATATCTTCACATTGCTTAGATATTAAGTATGGGAATGAAATGAAATATCAACTTATCTGAAAAGACATGAGGAGATGCTGCCAGAATTTTGGGGTGAGCGTTTAAATGGAAATATAAAAGTATTATAATCTATCCAACCTTGGATGGGTGACTAATCTAAGATTAAGTATAAACTTTAAGGCATTATAATGTTAATCTGATTTAGTATCTTTCAATTAGTAAATGGCTAGCAAGGAAATTGCTAATACCCCTAGCGGTTTGTTAATCACTTCGCCGATGATATTAAATGAAGGATTAGGTCTGCAAGATGGAGAGGCGCCCATTGATATTAGTGCCTCACAGTCACAGAGTTCAATAAAAGCATTTTTATATTTTTTAAAAAAAATCGGTAGTGTAAGAAGATTTTGAAAAGTAACTCTAAAAACGGCTCGGTGAAGGTACAATTCAAGTATTGCAACGCTCAATATGCTAAATAAGTAGATGGGTCAACTACAACTATAAAGAAACACATTTCAAAGTGTCATAGAAAAGTGAGAAGCCAAATCTTAGGCCAATAGGCACTTTCATTTACCCAATTTTGGTAGTCCGTCACAAGGTACTTTGTCCACCTATAAGTATAATAGAGACCATGTGAATGAGTTGACGGCCAGATTTTTTATTGTTAATGAAAAATCATTTCATATGATAAAGAGTCCATCATTTATCGAATTAGCCAAAGGCCTTAACCCTAGATACGAAAAGATCTCCCCTACAACAATAAAGAGAGTATGAATGAAAATGTATGCAAGTGAGAAGGTCAAGTTGAAAGAACAATTGGCATCGGTTTCCCGAATCAACCTAACATCAGATTTGTGGACGACATCCAATTAACGAAAGGGGTATATGTCACTAATTGCCTATTACGTTAATGCTGAATGGAGGCTCTACAAAAGAATTATAAACTTTCATTATCTTGTACTTTCTCACAATGCTTTGATGATTTCAGACTGCATCTACAGATGCCTTGTGGAGTGGGGCATGAAAAGAAAACCACATCGATAGCTTTAGACAATGCCTCTGCAAACGATAGAGTGATGACGAATTTTTGAAACTAGTTTAGGGCCACCAGTGACTTATATTTTTGTGGAAAAATATTTCATGTTAGGTATTAGGCCGACATCCTAAACTTGATTGTACAAGATATTTTAAAACAATTGAGTCAACGATCGAGAACATAAAAAAAGAGTGTGAAGTACATACAGGGGTCACCTTCACGATTAAATACATGGAATGAGATCGTGAAACGGTTGAATTTGTCGTCTTAGAGAATGATGAAGCTAGATGTCATGACACGTCGAAACTCAACTTACAAAATGTTGGATTCAACGATAGTTTTAAAAGATGAATTCTCTCACTATGCAAAGCGTAATAATGCGTATCAATGGTTGGCTTTTGATGATGATTGGACAAGAGCTGAAGCAGTTCGCGAGTTCCTTTCAGTTTTTTACGACACAACGAAGATCTTTTTAAGAAGTAAGTATCCAACAACAAATATATTTCTGTTAGAACTTTGCAAAGTAAAATATGTTTTGTAGAAAAGCTGTAGTAAACTAGACTTTCTACAATTAATGACTATGGTTATGCAGTTAAAGTTTGATATGTATTGGTATGAGTGCAATTTGGTAATGGTTGTTGTAGTCGTTCTTGATCCTCGATATAAGATGTTCATAGTTATATTCATTTCTAAAAAGTTGTATGGTGAGAAGAGTGTTACCGAGATTGATAAGATTTGTGATACAGTTGAAGATTTGTACAATTTTTATGTAGAAATTTTGAGGGTCGCAAAAGACAATACCGCAGGTTAAAATCATCAAGTGGGTTCTAGTTTTAGTGTTAATGCACAACAAAACACGATCGATGATTTCATGCTTTCATGGCACAAGTTGATACTCAAATGGAGACAACCCAAACAGAACTTGACCACTATATCAAGAGCCACTTATAAAGTACAAAGGCAAAGAATTTGATGTTTTAATTTAGACTAGTGGAAGTTAAAAGCTCGTGAATCACAATACCATGTGCTCTCGTTAATGGTACAAGATATATTATCAGTTTCAATTTCAACTGTGGATTCAGAATTTGCGTTTAGTACGGAGAGTAGGGTCGTGAACTAGTATTGAAGCTTACTTACACCAGAATCAGTTGAAGTATTCATTTGTACATAGTATTGACTACGTCTGATCTGAAAAAAGGCAATTTTGTTGATGAGAAGTTCGACAAAGAGGAGAGTGAGAAGCAAGATAAGACAATACCTACAACAATTGCATGAAGCAAGATGAGACATTACTTTCTATTTCCCTTGCATTTGCATACGATAATGTGACAGTTATTATTTGTGGACTTAAATTGTAACATTTAATAGGTGGATGGATATTTTCTATGCTTATCACTTATTATCTTATGTATTTTAATGTTTCTTTTTTATATTTTCTCTCTTTTCATTTATGCTTTTAAATGACTTAATGTTGCTTAAATCTCATATGATTGACTGGTTTCATTTATTTATCTTCATTTCTTAATTATTTATATTGCCTCAACCAAACCAAATATTCTATCTTTCAAAATATACACTTGTAGATATGTCATCGGAAGATGATCCATCGGTAGATATTTAGGATTATGGAGCCCAAGTCTACTCGCAGGACAGAAAGATAAAGTTGCAACACAAGTTATGTGAAAAACAAATTATAAACAAAACAAATCCGTTAAAATTACATTTGGCTTGTTGATGAGGAGACATTGCCTCATGTAGCAAAGCTCCTCCAGAAGTCCGGGATTTATTTTGAGCCATTCTCGACTCAAGTACAAATGTTTTCACCACCCCTTCCCTTACAACCAATACAGCCAGTCACAGAAGATATAGAAGTATGCCTATTATAATTAAAGGGTCAAGCAGAGGAACTGCCCCCATAATTAGTAGAGAAGAAGAAGACACACTATTAAGGGAACAAAAAGAATGTGATTATAAAGAAGCCGTAAAAAAAATTCTTGAAATTGGCATCCAAAACTAGACAACAACATCAACCCCCTCCAAGACAACATGATGCTAAAGCAGGCACAAGTACGGGACATAAGCCAAGCGATAAATCATCAGAGTTTTTAAATGTATCACAGCATTCTATAGGCGGTTGAGAATCCCATACAAATCGGATCATAATAATGGGCTAAAAAAACTTATTGAATCTATAAATGAGGACGATGGAAAAGCATCTCCACCATTTGATTCAGTAGAAGTAAACAACCATCTTTTAGACACCTCCAGCTCGGACTCAACCTAAAGTTTTCCTGCAGTTCAAGCCATAAAAAGAGAACCAAAGGATGATTTTGGCGACGAAGGTGGAGGAGGGGGTTACTATTATGGATAATGTTATTCGGGTTACACACCAAAAGGGCATTCATCATACAAGAGATAGTGAATGAATGAATGGTTTTATTGGTTTGTATGTAGAACTCCATCTAAGATTCTAAACATACTTTTGATTTTTGATAATGATTATTTACTTTGTTTGTTTTATGAATATGGTTTATTTTCTTTTAATTTCAAAATCGGATCGGGTAGGATCAGCCCTAACTTGGTCTGACTCGACTCAATGCCCAGCTCTAACAGGGGTCTTCTTTGCATTGCAACATGCAACAAATACAACTGGGCTCATTTTAATTTTTGCATGACTATCTCATACCGCTAAATGGAAGAGGAAATGAGAAGTGGTTGAAAAATGCAAGTTTGTTTTAGTTAAGAGAATGCAGCTATTTGTCTTAAAACATAACTTTATTCTAAATTACAAAAATGTTCTTTTAATTGCTTTAAAACCCTTGTCATGTATGTCTATGTTAGGAGTTATATGGGTTAGGCTAGGGTCAGGCCAAGATTATCATTAGCCAGGCCATTGTCCTCTAAGTATTGACCAGTGGCCCTATCAAGTTAAGGAGTGAAATGACCAAAGGTTTTAAATGGGGCAATCTAAGAATTTTATGAGTATATCCTCAACGAGTCTCACAATACACATGATTTTGATCATTAAAACATCTGTGAAATGATCAAAGGTTTTAAATGGGGCAATCTAAGAATTTTATGAGTATATCCTCAACGAGTCTCACAATACACATGATTTTGATCATTAAAACATCTGTGGCAGATCCAAGAGTGCTTTTAAGAGACACCTATATTTTGAACAAGGCAAATCGTCGATTACTTTTAAATCATTCATTCTTTTTGTACAGAGTGAGCCACTTAATGAATGCACCAAGCCATTCACCACTAGCATAGTCTGGACACCCTAGGGTTAGATTTTTAAGCTTGGGCTTAGCCATCAGGTCAAGTGTTTGAGCCCAAGCCCTTGCCCTAGAAAGCCAACTCGGCGACCTGATCTGACTCGGTACCAACTCGACCCGACTAGACGCGATATCGAGTCAGGTCGAGTACGGGTCAGGCCTATTTCAAAACCGGATCGAGTTGGGTCAACCCTAACTCGGACAGACTTGACTCGATGCCTAGCTCCACCTAAAAGAAACATGGGTTTTTGCATATTCCCACCTCAATGGTAGGGTTTAACAACATAAAAATATTAAGTTTTGTAAATAACCACATTATTTATTTGATGTGATTACAAATACCTGCATTTTTTTTTTACTACTACAATTTGCAACAGTTAAGAGAAAATGATTTTAAAAAAATGGCCATTCTATTGAAGAATAAGGAGAATGGCCACCTAGTATTATAAAATGAATATAAAAACCCTTGTCCCCCTAACCAACCATTTTGCAAGGCCAGGATCATCTAATCAATTTGTTTTCAGGCCAAGGCTCCATCTACAGTGGGTCCCACTATTTGAGAGGTTTAACCGAGGACCAGGTATCAACTTGTACACAATTTCTACGTGCAAGACGATGAGGTCTTTTGAGTAGAAGACCTCTAATCAAACTGTTCGGATCATCTGACAACTTTCAGAAATAAACCCTCCACAACTCTGCCCCACTAATGAAAGTCTGTGCGGAAGAGTGGGCCCTCAAGATCTGACAGTCTACACGGTATGGGACCTCCACGAAGTCGAGGATGGTCCAGATCTAACAGTCCACCTAATCACTATTAGAACAGATGGGTCTAATCACCCCTCTGATTCTACGGTATAGATGGCCTCAAATAACAATCTATAGCTCAGATTGTTCAAAGGACAAGCAAGATGGACAATTACCACTCTCAATTTAACTTCAAACAAAAGAAAGGAAAATTGATTAACAAAAAGAGGCTAAACCTCATGGGACCCACCCACTAGTGGGGCCCATTGGCCTATGTCCAACAGATGCCCCACTAATGAACAGCGCCAATCACATCCATGCTTAATTAGGCAGGGAAGGACTAGAGTGATTCGCAATACATTGCCAAGATCTAGGCCATTCATCAGGCAGGTCAGTGCAATTTATTTTATTTTTTTTCCACAGCCCATCTACAATGTGGAACCGATCAAATGGATGGTGTGGATTGCCTCAATAGACCCCACAACTAATTCCCAATGGAAGGAAACAAAAGAAAAGGAAAACAAGGGGTGGGGGGGTAACAAGTACTTCTAGGTTAAGGTCTGAAGGCAAGGCCAGGCCAAGAGAGGTTTGCAAGAAAGAGAACATTGAACGAGGGAAGGAATGGGAAAGAGAATGCAAGTGAGAATGAGTGGGAGAGGTGGGAGACGCAAGAAGCGACTGATCCAGGGTCTTTGGGCTTGGAAAGGGGAAAACGAGAGAGGGTCTTTGGGTTTGCAGAGGGCAAACTGGAGAGTATTTTTGGGCTTGCAGTGAGGGAGGAGTTTCAAGGGGAGGGGCATTTTATTTTATTTTTATCATTTTTATGTTAAAAGAACAAAAAAAAAAATTAAAAAAAAATCACAACCGTAAACAGGCACAAACTAAAATTAACGGAATGTGGGCACTAGAAAAATAGGTAGATTATGATGACTAATTTGTAAACTCAATGTTTTTTTTACAGAATCTCTCTCTCTCTCTCTCTCTCTCTCTCTCTCTCTCTCTCTGCACTGAAATACATGCAAGGCATGTGTAGAATGGATGTCATCCATATGCAGTAAGGTGCAACTTATTTCCTAATGATAAAAACTTTTAAGGTCAAATGCCCACAACATTCAAAAAAAATAGGATAATGTTACATTACATATCACTAATACAAACTGCATCATCTTCTCTCTTCTGAAAAGTGGGATGGATAAGCTGTTCGGGCTTCTTATTACATATTTATATAGAGATTTTTGTTATATGTGCCCGCTCATCTAGAAAAAGGAGTTACGATTATCACATCAAAGCAAAGGCCATCATGTCATTACAGAGAAGGCGGTACCCATATATAGCCATGTGTTTGCACATAACCAGCTTTTGCAAGCAGCTCATCTGCCTCCACCGGGCCGCGGCTGCCTGGTTTGTAGGCAAGTGGCTTCATTTTACCTTCATCAATCCTATGTAGTAAAGGAGTGAAAATCTCCCATGCCGCCTGATGAGCAAACAGCCCAATTTCAGTTTCAGACACCTCATGCACACCTAGAGTTCAACATACATGGTAGAATATAAATATATATATATACCTTTAATTCATCTCGGCGGACAAAATGCTGTTGATCTCCTCGAATTCTGCAGACAAAATCCCAACGCTAAGCAGTTGTCTAGTTCATCTTGTGCATTATCACAAATCTGTTCTTCCTTTTCATGGGATTAAAATAACTCAAAGTGGTCACACCCATGCCTAATATGTATCAATACTTCCTAGTATATCCAAGACAACCGGGAAAAAAATGCAGTATGGATGTATTATACACAACAGGTTAAGTAGGGTTGTCAATGGGTACCTGGCTGACCCGACGGATTTTAACATGCTTGGCTACAATTCCTCTGACCCATTTAGGAATCAGGTCAGATTCGGTTCCACCATTTTGGGCCCAGTTAGAGGTCAGCTATAGCAGTTTTGGGTCATGTCCAATTAATTTTAATAGCAATGTTTCTATTATATTAAATAATATTAATTATTCTAGTGACTGGATGAGATTTGCTTACCCATAAGAGGTTGTTTCCACACCACGTGTCAAAGAAGCACAAGTGTGTGCAAGCTAATCCACCCTGCAGGTAGCTATGACCATGTAAATGCCTTTATTTGACCCAGAACTGACTTGGAACCCAACTCGTAACCAAGGTCCAAAGACCAGATTGTACCCGATGGGTACCCAAACCCAATTGGATACAGGTTCAGGTTCTGAAAATGAGAACCAAATCCAGAAAGGACCTGGACACAATCAGCATGGGTACGGGTACTCCAGGAGCTGACCTGAACCTGACCCTTTGACAGCCCTAACAGGAATTAGAGAATCTTGATGCATCCAGCATCAGATGTATACAAACAGGAAGGTAATCTGATCCAGACCCTGATACAGACCGTCGTTCAGATGGGCTCCACCATTGACCGACCCTAAACCACCCAGATTAGAAGTCCTAACTCCTCACCCTTCAAGGGGTGGTCAGCAAAATAGACAAATAAGAACCAAGAAAAATAATTTTTTAAAAAAAATACAACAATCATTTGGAAACACGACCAAACGATTGGGGTATCTTGGTAGACAAATATTGGTGGGATCTTGATCTTCCAGTCTGGAAAACTTTTGGGGTATCTTACCGTCCATAATGGACCCCATTATCCATGAATCATTCACAAATACCATATATACTCCAGTGTGTCAAGATCCTTAATTGCTTAGTACTCATATCCTTCTCTATGTATGGATTCATATGACTTAAAAAGGTTCAAAGGCTTGCACCAATGGATTGGCATTGAGCCCGTACCTTTTCATGTTGCTTATGGATCAGTTAACAAGGCATTAGCAGGAAGAGATCCCATGGTGTATGTTGTTTGCAGATGACATGGTTTTGATTGACAGGACGAGTGAGGGAGTAAACACAAAGCTAGATTTATGGAGGGATGCTTTAGAATCTGAAGGATCTAAAATAAGTCGGACTAAAACAGAGTATATGGAGTGCAATTTTAGTCGCAAAAGGAGTGAGAATGAGGAATTTGTTAAGATTGATGACCAAGAAGTTTTCCAAAATGACCACTTACAATATCTTGGGTCGATGATTCATGAGAGTAGAGAGATTGAGAAGGATGTTGCCCATAGATTTCAAGCAGAGTGGAACAAACGGAGATGTGCCTTCGAAGTTTTATGTGATCGTTGTGTAACACTCAAACTGAAAGGAAAATTTTATAGGATGGTTATAAGACCAGCCATGCTTTATGGGACAGAATGTTGGGCAGTTTGGGATGAGTGTAGCTGAAATGAGGATAACGAGGATCATGAGATGGATGAGTGGGGACTTGGATGGTTTGGTCATGTACAACAAAGACCAAGAACTGTGCCAATTAGAAGTGAGTAGTTTTGTTGCCCCCCTGCCGAAGGAATTTGTTGGATGACGAAGTGGACAACTTTGTAAGGCTTCAGGAACGTCTTCGATGCTGCTCCCCACACTTGGGGAGAGGGATGCAATGGTATAGAATAAGGACAAATCATGTCGCTTCTCTGTTCACTCATTTTACATGCTCCTCCGGAGTTTCAATGGGAGAGAGGAGATTGCACTTCCAAGGATTGGTTCTATGGCTCCCCTCCAAGGTAGTGGCATTTGTTTGCTTAATGGGGAGGAAAAGGGTGCTAACAATTGACAACCTTCAAAAAGGTCAATGGTGCTACCCAGTGTTCGAGTTGTTGGTATCACCACAAGTTTCGCTGACGGGAGATAAAGATATAATATTGTTATCGCCGATAATATCACTGATAACTAAAAATGCAGAGAAAAATGGTGAAACATGGGGAAATTGATGGAATTTTTCAATGAAACTTCAGGACATGCCTAAATACATATATTTGCATATTTATGAATAAAAAAAATATTATAAAAGAATGCATTAAATAATAAGTTTTCATTTAATGGGTCCAAAAAGCATGCCCTGTCGTAATAAATCACTCCAATTATAACCAAAATGAGTTTATATAATACAAATGCAGCTAGCATGTGATAATTAAGACATGTAAAAGTTAATGAACTAAAAAAGTACACCTTTCTTTGGATATGGAATCTATATAATGGTATACTTGGTAATGGATGGTTTGGATATGGCACTTGTCTAACATACTGGTGCATCCATCCAGTTTTCCGAATCATTTTATGCCTAAAAAATAGGTAGATCCAAATCTCAAGTGGATCACATCACTGGAAATAGTGTTGATTGAACGCCCACCATTAAAAACTTCTTAAGGGCCACAAGTTTTGGATCAAATTGGTCTATGTGACCTAATCAACAGGCTAGATGTCAAATAAACATTACTACGGACCCTAGGAGGTTTTTAATGGTGGACATTCAATCACTATTGTTTCATGTGGTGTGGTCCGCCTGAGATTTATATCTGCCTAATGTTTTGGATCAAGATTTAAAATGATATGAAAAAAAATGGATAGACAATCTGGATCAAATAAATATGTCACGATTGCGCTCACATAGTACCAACCATTAGCCATCTGGCTAGTAGCAACGTAACCAGCCAAACCACGTCTTGGTTTAAGGACTTTGTGGTACCCACAGTGACGCATGTGTTTTATCATGTTACCAAGAACGAGGTGGCTACTAGACGGTGTTCCATGGGCCCACCATGATATATGTGAGAAATCCACCCCATTCATCCGTTTCACCATATCATTTTAGTACATGGTCCCAAAAATGAGGTAGATCCAAATCTCAAGTCTACCACACTAAAGGAAACAATATGAATTGAATCCAGGCATTAAAAACTTCTTAGGGGTCACAAAAAGTTTTCGATCAAGTTGATAATTATGTTTTCGATTTATCCAAGTCTTATGTGACCTAATCAAGAGATTGGATGGTAAAAAAAAATATTACAATGGCCCTAAGAAGTTTTTAATGGTGTGTGTTTAATCACCACTGCTTTCTTTGGTGTGGTCCACTTGAGATGCGGATCTGCCTCATTTTTGGGCTCATGCCCTAAAATTATCTGGCAAAATAAATGGACGGCATGGATAAAATATACCACATCATGATGGACCCAACAAAGCACCGAGCCACCGACCCTTGAGACCTAAACAAGTTGTACACTTGCGCATTGAGTAAATCTGTATGCTGAGGGAAACGAGACAACTCTGTGGGGCCCACCCTGCTTTATATGCTTTTATCCACTCGGTCCATTAATTTTACAAGATAATTTTAGGGCTTGATCCTGAAGATGAAGCATATCCAATGATCAAGTGGACCACACCACAGGAAATAGTGGGAATTGAACGTCTATTGTTGAAAAATTCTTAGGGGCCATAGAAGTTTTAGATTTGTGTAATATGTGTTTTACCTTCATCGATGACCATGTGATCTTATGAACAGCTTGGATGATAAATAAACATCACTGTGGGCCCTAGGAAGTTTTCAACAGTAGGAATCATTGTCCCCATGGCTTTCTGTGGTGTGGTCCACTCAAGCTTTGGATTTGTCTCATTTTTGGTCTCATGACCTAAAATGATCTCACTAAATGGATGGATCGTGTGGATATAACACACATGATGGTGGGGTCCACGAAACTTAGTGACATCCAAACGCCATCGAGGTCGACACGCACCACTGTAACACACGTAACGCCTAATCTGCTTCCGCTCCCTGTAAAAGGGTTTCAAATCCCTTAACTCCCGAAAAACCAGTTGCCAGAAAAAGCCCGATAGAAGACAGTTCCAGAAGGGAACCCTAAAATCCTAAAAAATCTCTCCAAATTTCCTAAGATTTCTCATATTCTTCGCCAAAATCATTATTTGATTTGAAATTTTTTATCTATTTGAAGAAAAACAAAAAGGAAATTAGAGATTTTTAGACATGTAGTTAAAAACGGCACACTGATCAATCGATTGGCCCACTCTTACTTCCGATCAACGATCCTATTCTACAGGTACACACTTCCAAAAGTTTCTTCTTTTTTCCCCTTTTTTTCAGATTTTTTTGGTATTTACACAACCCCCAATATTATCGCCCCTTTTATCGTCGAAAATGGGCTGTTGGCTACAATTATCCCGTGACAGGGTAGCGATTTCTAGTCGACAACTGTATTTTACGGGAAAAATCGATAAAATCGCTGAATATTCGCCGATAATAGGAAGAGAAACGGAAAAAGTGAGTTTCGGTATCGCAACTCCGGCGACATCGATAATATCGGTGATATTATCGATTTTTCGCCGATAATATGAACACTGGAGCTACCCAACATTTGCATGATGAGCATGGAAAATGTGGAATCAGTTAATCATCTCTTCATTGTTAAAGGTCGATGGTGCTACCTAACATTTGCATGATGTGCATGAAAAATGTGGAATCAGTTATTCTTCTCTTCATTCATTATCCTTTTGTGTGTGGGAGAGGTTTCTTGATCTCTTCAAAGTTTTGCAGGTGGTGTCAAGGACAATTGAAGATCTCCTCTTAGCTTGGCATGGAGGAGGGATTGGAAAAGAAGGATGATGTGGCGGCTGTCTGATGGCAGTCTTATAGGCTATTTGGTTGGAAGGAACAATCGGTGCTTTTGAGATAGGAGTGGATTGGTCGTGGAGGCATTCAATAGGGCAAAGCTAGATGTTGTGCGATGGGCCTCTTGTTTAAAGGCTCTTCACAATTGAAATTTGTCTCTCTTGGTTGGGCTGTAGCTTTTGCATCTCAGTTTTTTCTTTGGCACTCTTTTGTAATAAAATTTCGTTCTCTCTCAATAAAAATAAATAAATAAAAATGGATAACATTCTTAGCAGACATGGACATGAAAAAGATACAAATGAACATAATAAACAGCTAGTTGAGACTAGTTAAACAAAGAATTCACTGAAAGCTGGAAGTAAAATGTATCAAAATTCTATCGCACAGAACAAAGACACAAAAGGCATAATATCATTATCCTTGCTACTATGGGGAAAAAGGTCACAAAATGTTGAGTTCAAGGCATACGTGTCCAGAATTAATCGTTCATACGCCTCAGGAATCGTCACTCCTTGGTAGCGTTGCTTATAAGACAAGTCTAGTTCACTTTGTATAGTTGACATTTCTAGACCTGGTTTCTTGACCTGCAGAGAAATTAAAGATGTCAACAGGATATTCAAAGAGGTCACAGATATTTCTTTAACATTTATGACTCATGATGATATACCAGCTGATAAATTGATCCTCTTGGTAACTTTCATGCAAAATGAGCTTAAACTTATCACCTAGGACCCTACAATCAGTGTGACAAATATCTCTAAGATTTTGTACATCTCGCAATATCATCTCAAAATTTTGCTTAAACGATATTATCGAATAGCATCAGGAGTTTCAAAATCTCACCACTTTTTGAAAGCTAAAATAAATCATTTTAGACCTATATTTTCTAACCATTAAAATCATTTTATTAATTTATTATAAACATTTCTGTATACTATTTTCAGTGAGATTTTCATGATAACATCACAAGAAAAACATCAACTTTTGAAAATCTCCCAAGAAATTGCAGAGAACGAGATTTGTCACTCTGCCTACAATATGGTGGGGAAACTTGTTTGGAAAAATACACCTGCAAGGGAGCAAACTTTGTGTGAAATAAAACGTGAATTTAGTTTCTTGATACCTCACTGACATATGCTTATGAAATGAATGAACCTAAATTCAGAAACCACTAGGTATGTTTCCAATCAAGGTGTTCCGTAATGGTAACGGTGGCCGTAACGGCCACCACCGTTACCTTTACGATACGGGGCATAACAGCTGTTACGGCCCCGTAATGGCCGTTGTGGTCTCTCCTTTTTATTTTTTTTATTTATTGAAAAACCCCCCGAAAAACCTATATCTGCCACGTAATGTTGATTAAAAAGTATGAAAAACCTGTATATGTCCCATAATAGACCATTACAGGGCTATTATGGTCTTTATATAGGATGTAACGTGCCTTTAACGACAATTACAGGTCATTTTTTTCCATAACGGCTGTTATGGCCATTACGACCCCGTAACATGTAACAGTTGCCAAAGTTACCTTTACATAACGGCCTTTACGGCACACCATGTTTCCAATACTTCCATGCTGGGATTTCTTACTAGTTCAAATTTGATAAATTTCACATCTTTGACAAACAGTGGGAATGCATTTGAATCTATCAATGGATTTCTCTCATGACCAACTGCAGCAAATGCTTGTCCAAAGTATTTTTAAGTGGAGCCATGGAAATATGGAAGAGATGCATTGAATCTCTACTCCTAAAAGCAACATGTCATGAAACTTTCTATAATTTGACTTTTTAAAAATTTTATTTCCATATTTGTAATAGGACATTAATTCAGAAGAAATCCAAGACATTTTACAGTACCGTTTTAAACAGTCTACATCAGCAAAGCTTAATGTGCTACAGCATGAGTAATTCAACAGCCGTGAAGTTCTCCTAGAGTAAAACATGAGTGGCAACTTACAGACATGTAGGATAGAAGAGCCACATACATGTGACAACCCAACCACTCACATCTGCAAGGACACATGTTCACACACAGCTCACCCGCCAAAAAAGAACTTATCACATGTTTAATACAGCTCAATCATCCATGGAAACTTTGGAAAGTGAAATTGGTAAGATGGAA